>NW_022989931.1:0-225000 GCF_902827175.1 Gymnodraco acuticeps
AAAAAGAAGGTCTGCAACTAACACATTTTTCATTTTCAGTCTTAACATTGACTGTTTTCAGCAACAAAACAAAAGGTGTTATATTTGATGTACCTTTCATTTTAATGTGACACCACCATGAGGTTTTAAGGTGTACTTTTCAGTGAAATGTTTCAACAGCTATAGTGTTGCCAGGAAATGTGATACCAACATTGAAACTGTAGCCTCCAGACCACTATAACTGCCATGCTAATTAAGTGTGTCTTTCCTGTAATGAAAACAATCAGTGTGAAATACAGCAGATACATTAAGATCACATTTAGTTGAGCCATAAAGGGAGAATATTCAACCGTCCCAGGAGCAGCAAAACAAATGGGTTAGTGTAAGATAACTTATCATAAATGTACAAATCTTAATCTTACAGGTATATGAGTTAAGAGACAGCAACCCCTTTCTGGTACATAACAGTAATTTAACAAGCATGAAAATGGGGAAATATAGTCTAAATATCGTAAGTAAAACTAATACAGGATATGAAATCAAATCTAAAATCTAAACGATCAAGAAAGGCCACAATCTGTATTCACTTGGATATTTTTAGGTAAGCTTAGTCATGATAAATAATTGATTTCAGACGTTACGTCTGGGGGGAAGGAGCTGGGGGATGTGTGGTTTCTTATTTTTGTGAAACAGAAATATAAATAGATTTTCTGTTGATCAGCTCTAAATACGTTTAAACTCTGTTATCTTTCCATGGATCAAGAGAGTTAGAGTCACAGATGTTTCTTCATCCTCGCCCTTTCTTTTTTTCCTTTGTTTACAAATAGTTGGAAGTGTTTAGTGTGGTGGAAATCCCACACTTAATCTTCTGGTAAGAAAATAACAAATGTATAAGCTTAAACCAAAGTTGTGTTATTTAATAAAGAGTTATAGCATTTAACAGAATCAATCTATTTCCAGGAAGGACAGATAACCTGCATCACTGATGTGATACAAAGATCTGACCAAGTTACACAGACAAGGGAAGAGGATTAATTCAGCTAGGTCATTTACATTACAGTCTTAAGAAAGGTGGGGGGAAAGAAGGGGAAGTACAGCATGGTAATTACAACCCTAACATCCATATGATAATTTCCTGGTTAGGAAACTATACATATTGAATTATTATAAATTCCCATGACATTTAGATAACAATAGGAATTCTACATATTAGATATTAATATCTCTTTAGGTTTTGCCTGAAACTGTGGGTTGGTGGGAATGAGATTACTTACTTATACTTTCTCAATAAAGAGTGGAAATTGCTTGTTATGACTATAGACATGGAAATAGGCTTGACTTCTTGAAGAGTGAAAGCATTACACTGCAACAAGGCCGCACACTTCCTTATCTCTTTTACACAAACACACACACATTACATTACATTACATTACATTGCATTTAGCTGACGCTTTTATCCAAAGCGACTTACAATAAGTACATTCGACCAGGAAGACACAACCTTGAAGAAAACAGAATCATATAAGTATATCAGGTTTCATAGAGCCAAACATTTCAAGTGCTACTCAACTGGCTTTAGGTAATCCAGTCCTTTATTAGTATAAAAGTGCTTCGTTAATCGTTCTAACGCTCGAAGTGGAGTCGAAAGAGATGAGTTTTCAGTTTGCGCCGGAAGATGTGCAAGCTATCTGCCGTCCTGATGTCAATGGGGAGCTCATTCCACCATCTTGGAGCCAGGACAGCAAACCCACGTGTTTTCGCCGATGGGAACTTGGGTCCCCCTCGCAGCGAGGGCGCAACGAGTCGTTTGGCTGATGCAGAGCGTAGTGCACGCGCTGGGGTGTACGGTTTAACCATGTCCTGGATGTAGGAAGCGCCAGATCCATTCGCAGCACGGTAAGCAAGTACCAGTGTCTTGAAGTGGATTCTAGCAGTTACCGGAAGCCAGTGAAGGGAGCGGAGGAGCGGAGTGGTGTGGGAGAATTTAGGAAGATTGAAAACCAGACGAGCCACTGCATTCTGGATGAGCTGCAGAGGTCGGATGGCACATGCAGGTAGACCAGCCAGGAGGGAGTTGCAGTAGTCTAGGCGTGAGATGACGAGAGCCTGGACCAGAACCTGAGTCGCTTTCTGAGTCAGCTGGGGACGTATCTTCCTGATGTTGTAAAGCGTGTATCTGCAGCAACGGGTTGTAGCAGCGATGTTTGCAGTGAAGGACAGGTTGTTATCTAGGGTCACACCCAGATTCCTTGCAGTCTGAGTCGGGGGGAAACAACTGAGGTGCCGATGTTGATTGTCAGGTCAAGAGTTGGACAATCTTTTCCCGGGAGGAAGAGCAGCTCAGTCTTGTCAAGGTTGAGCTTGAGGTGGTGAGCAGACATCCACTGAGAGATGTCAGCTAGACAAGCAGAGATGCGTGCGACGGACCTGGGTCTCTGAGCTGGGGAAAGGACAGAATTAATTGGGTGTCGTCAGCGTAGCAGTGGTAAGAAAAACCATGCGGGCTAATGACTGATCCGAGCGAGTTTGTGTACAAGGAGAAGAGGAGGGGACCAAGAACAGAGCCCTGAGGGACCCCCGTAGTTAATTGACAAGGGTCGGACTCAGACCCTCTCCAAGTCACCCTGTAGGTACGGTCTTTCAGGTATGAGGTGAGGAGGGAAAGTGCAGAGCCTGAAACTCCAATGTTTTTGGAGAGTGCGAAGGAGGATCTGATGATTCACCGTGTCGAATGCAGCAGACAGGTCCAACAGGATGATGACAGAGGAGAGGGATGCAGTTTTGGCAGTGTGCAGTTCCTCCGTGACAGCAATGAGAGCAGTTTCTGTGGAGTGACCTGCCTTGAAACCAGACTGGTGCGGATCCAGAAGGTTGTTCTGATTGAGATAACAGGAGAGTTGTTTAAAGACAGCGCGTTCAAGTGATTTAGACAGGAACGGGAGGAGAGAGACAGGCCTGTAGTTTATAACATCAGACGGGTTGAGAGTGGGTTTCTTTAGGAGAGGGTTTACTCTTGCCTCCTTGAGACTGTTTGGAAAGTGACCAGAAGTTAGAGAAGTGTTGATGAAATGGGTGAGAAACGGTATAGAATATCAGGAGCGATAGTCTGAAGGAGGTTTGAAGGGATAGGGTCCAGAGGACAGGTGGTAGGGCGGGCAGAAGTAATGAGGGTAAGAACCTCACTTGGAGAGAGAGGGGAAAAGGAGGTAAGTGTGTTGGTGGAAGGAGGGTCTGGTGACCCAGCGGTGAGTAAAGGTGAGTCAGAAAAGAAGAGCGAATATCATTAACCTTTTTTTCAAAGTGGGTAACAAAGTCGCTTGACAGAAGTGAGGAGGGGGGAGGAGCTTTTGGAGGGTCCAAGAGGGTGGAGAAGATGGAAAATAGTTTTTTAGGATTGGAATAGGAAGATTGGATCTTATCTTGAAAGAAAGTGCTTTTTGCCTGAGAGATTGAAGCAGAGAAAGAGGAGAGGAGAGCTTGATAGGTTAGGAGGTCGTCACGGTGTTTGGATTTTCTGCTGCCCTAAGGACGGTTCTATTAGCACGCAGTGCATCATTTAGCCAGGGAGCCGGAGGGGACTGACGAGCCTGCCGAGATGTCAGAGGACAGAGCGAGTCCAGAGTGGATGAGAGAGTAGAGAGGAGAGTTTCTGCAGCAGAGTTTGGAGGCAGTAGTTGGAACGAATCAGAGGAAGGGAGGGCTGAGAGCACCGACGAGGCAAAGGTAGAGAGAGAGAGGGAGCGAAGGTTACGGCGGACAAGTGTAGGATGGGAAGAGATTAGTTTGTTATGTTTGGAAAGGGATAGAGAGAATGAAATGAAGAAGTGATCGGATGTGTGGAGCGGGTTTACAGAGAGGTTAGAAGTAGCGCAGTTCCTTGAGAATATGAGATCAAGGACATTGCCAGCTTTATGAGTCGGTGGGGACGGAGAGAGTGAGAAAGCAAAGGCGGTTAACAGAGATGTTAGTTCGTCTATCTTCCCCATCTGGAGGTTGAAGTCTCCGAGAAGTACAGCGGGAGGGCCAGTTTCAGGGATGTGTGAGAGGAGATGATCTAATTCCTCCAAGAAGTCCCCCAAGGCGCCTGGTGGACGGTAGAGAACAACAATGGTTAACTGTATAGGATGGGTTACTGTGACAACATGGAACTCAAAGGTGGAAGGAGTGAAGTTAGGTAGCTTGAAGAGGGAAGAGCTCCATTTGGGAGAGAGCAGGAGACCAGTGCCACCTCCTCTGCCAGTGGGTCTGGGTGTATGGGAGAAGGAATATGCAGTGGAGAGAGCTGCTGGGGTGGATGTGTTGGATGGAGTAATCCAGGTCTCAGTGAGAGCAAGGAAATCCAGAGACTGCAGGGAGGCGTAGCCAGAGATGAAGTCAGCCTTAGGAACAGCTGACTGGCAGTTCCACAGGCCACCTGAAACTAGATGTTGGATCTCAGTGGAGCATGTGGGATAGACGAGAGCAGGCCGGTTATATCGATTACGAGATACACGGGGCCAGTGATAATTGCGAGAAGACACGTGAACAGGAATGGAGAAAATACACATGATTATAGCTAAACAACAAAATTTAAAATTAAAAACACCAACGATACTTAGCTCAATCAAAGTAGGATTTGCCTCCTCTTTGCCTCCCTCGTGACTCCTGTAGGACTCTAATGTCTTTGTCAGTCTTTGACTCCTGTAGGACTCTAATGTCTTTGTCAGTCTTTGACTCCTGTAGGACTCTAATGTCTTTGTCAGTCTTAGCCTGTCTGCCGCTGAAGCTGACGCTCCAGGAAAGAGCTACCCGAAATGGACGCCTGATTGCTCAGTTCTCACAGCTGAAGTTAATTAGTTAACTATCTACAGCTGATGGGCGACAATAGACTGGCCCTGCCTATGTTAATAATGCAGGCTTGAGTGCTGAGACCTGTAAAGCAGGTTTCGCCTGAGCAGATCTGAGATTTAAAATCTCTCAAAAGCGATTTAGCCGTTTAAGCTACAGTAACAATTATACAGAGTCGAATAAATGAAACCGAGAAGTCTAATTAAACAAGAATATAACTTACAGTGGTTGCTGCGTCAATAGGTAATGTCGTCACCGGGTCCAGATGCACACTGAGTTCATCAGTTTCTAAATGCGGTATTTAAATGCTTTTTGAGCTAAAGGATGACTGAGTCATGCGGTTCTACTTCACGCAATCAATAGACTGGCCCTGCCTATGTTAATAATGCAGGCTTGAGTGCTGAGACCTGTAAAGCAGGTTTCGCCTGAGCAGATCTGAGATTTAAAATCTCTCAAAAGCGATTTAGCCGTTTAAGCTACAATAACAATTATACAGAGTCGAATAAATGAAACCGAGAAGTCTAATTAAACAAGAATATAACTTACAGTGGTTGCTGCGTCAATAGGTAATGTCGTCACCGGGTCCAGATGCACACACACACACACACACACACACGTTCCACTAGTAACAAAGAAAGAAAAAAAAACTGCTTTGACTCATCGCCTTGTGCAGACCCGTTTTTTTCAACCAATAGGTTTAATTTGAAGGATATGCTGACCTTTAGGCCCAATTACAAACCTTCAAGTTTGCATTTTGAGTTTTTGAGATGCTGATTTGAAACGGGCATTTCCTGTTTCTGCCAGAGAGAGGGGAGTTCGTCAGATAATAACATCTCTACAGTAGCATGTTTTTAGTTATGGAGAATACAAAAATACTCATTCTTAAATAAAAGTGTTTTTGTATTAAAGTGATCCATGGTAATAGGAAACATCATTTGATTAGGCAGGCAGAGTTTACAGACTTAATGGATATTTAATTTCAGATTATAAGACAAACAATGTCCGGACATTATCCCTTCACAATGCAATGCAATCCAACAAACTAAATACATAGTCCCTCTATAACACAAACACAATCAGCAGCTGGCACTTCCATTATTGAGTTACATTGCATTGTACACTCCATTAGATATTAAAGATCACTTTGCAAATGTGTGACCTCAAGTAACCTCATGATAAATACAGCATACCTTCCAAATATGGTCATGTGTACAGTGCGTTTCCTGATGGTAGACCAACAAATCATTCAGGTCACAAACACATGACCAATCACAATCCCTCCTGTTTCTTTATTATGACAATACACTTCACTTTGACCATATCTGACATTAGAGTCATGTGACGTTTTAGCTGTGTGATGCCAGTAATCACCCCACAGGATCACCAGCTCTCATTGGCAGAAACATCATCATCAGATCTTGGAAAACACCTCTGCATTTCAGCCATGCTGTCATGGCCTGGCTCTTGGCCATAACAGAGAATGTGGAGAAAACAGGGCAGCTTGGGAGAAGAAGGGAGCATGTCCTGTCTTTCTGCTGTGAACAGATAGCGGGGCTGACGTGCCCCTGGATGACTCACCTCCTGTCACAAGACAACTTAGAAGTACAACCCCTTCACTTTTTTTACTGGCAGAGAAACACCTTCAGACAATCAAACACTAACACGAACAAAAAACAACTCTCATTCTTAAGTAAAGCAAGTTTTATTTGTTTTGACAACACAAGCAAATCACAAATGAGAGAGATGTTAAAGTGCTAAAAGAATGTAACATATATATTTGCATAAGACAGACAGAGTTTAAAGACTTATAATGGAAACCTAAGACTAAAGAACAAACAAAGGCTG
This sequence comes from Gymnodraco acuticeps, assembly GCF_902827175.1. Lineage (NCBI taxonomy): Eukaryota > Metazoa > Chordata > Actinopteri > Perciformes > Bathydraconidae > Gymnodraco > Gymnodraco acuticeps. The sequence continues at coordinate 6,652 of NW_022989931.1, forward strand.
GATATAATCCTCTTACATTATAATGCAATCCAACATACGACAAACAACTAGCCCTTTTAGCAGTGGATGACATTACATTGTACACTTCATTGTATCCAACCCTTGTAGTGTATGAATACAGTACACAGCTACAGTATAAAGCATCTAAATATATATCCTTATATTAAGTTTAGTATATTATATAATGCTAATAATAATAATATGCTATTATATAAGTTAGATATTACCTTATTATTTGAAGGTACTATATGTAACAATTACATTTGATCATTATAGCTTAGAATTGCTGATGTGTGAACACAATTGTAACACAACTTGAAAAGAGACTCTAACCTTTGGACCTGATTTATATTATTATAAGGACTCAGTTGTCTATTTTGATCTCCATTAGAGCGCCAACAGTGTGCAACACTAGCTAATGAAGCAAAATACAGTTGAGTGGATAATGTCAGCTAATTTGTCGATACCCCTGGGGCTGATCTGGCGGGTACATTGGCTAGCTTGGTGTTTGCATCTCACTTTACCGACTAACGTATGAAATCAACAACAGCCAGATCCATGCTGCTAGCTGTCTAACCTTAGCTTTCGTGCTCACTTTATTGATAGCTAAATATCATCTAAGTTGATATGGTAGTTGGCCACATGGTCAACTACTTTATCAGCTAATTACAAAACATCAGCCAGAGTTTTGTTGCAATGCTAAGTTGCAGTTAGGTGTTTAACCTTAGATTGCTTGTTAACTATATTGCTATAGCTACATTTTAAATCTAAAGGAATGGTTGGCTTCACGGAAAATCACTTTAACAGCTAATGTTAAACAACAACAACAACAGCCTAATGTATGCTGCGTAGCTAAGTTATAGCTAGCTGTTTAACTTTAGCTTGCTTGCTAACGTTATGCTGGCAAAATTCCACTTAAAGGTCCCATGTCATGGCCATTTCCACTGATCATAATTCCATTGTTGAGGTCTACTAGAATAGATTTATACTGTGCAATTTTCCAAACTCACATTGGTTTCGCATACAGCATCTCTGTAAGTATTCAGCAGTATTCACTCTCTCCACTAAACGGCTCGTTGCAGCTCTTGCCCCCCCCCCCCCCTCCCTGTGAGCCCAGTGTGCTCCGATTGGTCAGGACCAGTCGGGACGTTGTGAATCGCGCTGAGCTCCGTGGAGGTGTGATTTCCTTGTTTAGCGATACACAACGAAACACAGCCAAACTCATCCTGAGCACACACAAAGTCACAGCCGAAGTAAAAACAATAAGTGTGGCTTGATATTGATTAAGAAAAAGGTTGATAAATGCTGTGAGAATCAGTAGCGTGGCGTGGGGAAAAATGTAGGGGAAGCCCATTTTTTGGGTCGGGGGGCGGTCAATAACGTAACCAGATGAATGATTACAGCGCCCGGTATCATTTTACACACATTTGTATCACACAGATGCAGGACTTGCACACGCCTGTTATCTAACCGACAGGTCCGCACGCACTCTCCAGCTGAAACTCTCTTCTTATTAATTTAAGCATTTTACTTATTAATGTATGCAGACAATCACACAATCTATGTGATTTTTGGATTTACCGTGCCTCTCAATTGCCCGTGACAGGTTGGCAAGGTCGATGAATCCTGAAGTTGCCCAAGGATTGTTCAGGGAGCACGAATCCTTGTCAAAAAGAAGACATGGCCAGCCAAATAGACGCTGAAGTTTAGCGCTTCCAGTTAGCCACTCTGTGCGGACATAATTGTCCTCATTGAACGTCCGATTCTCTCCCTTTTTCCTCTGTGTACACACAGCTCGAGTGCGGGCATTGGCCTGTCATCTGATTTAATTTTCAGTTGCTGCTGTAGCGGAAGTTTAGTAAAGTTATGTTTGATTAAGTACGCCAAATCTCCACCCTCCATAATGCTTCATTTGCTTGATAATTTCTAACGGCGGTGATGACAGTTACAGTATTAAAACTGATGTTGATGTGATTTGATTGGATGGCAGTGTCCAATCAAATCGCCAGCCGCCAGCCGCCCCTGAAGGGAAGCTAGAGGCGGCTGGCTTCCCTTGGCATGGCCCTGACCAATCACAGGTTGGCAGGGGCATCACGTGGGCCTCATCTGATTGGTCAATCCCTCCATTTTTTTTCACCAAAGGAAGCCAGATTCGGCTGGCCTCCTCTCGCAACAGAGAGTGCAATCTACTGTTTCACCATAACATCTAGAGGGGCGCTGTTTCACTCTTTGTAAAGTACTCAATGAGAATGGGGGAGAGCCGGCCGGCAGCAACACACAGCAAAGGAGAATTATCGAAACAAAACAAAGTGTTTTTATTTATTTATTTAAATTATAACTACAATCCGAAAAAACAGGGGAAGCCTGGCTTCCCTTGGCCTCCGGGAGAAAACGCCACTGGTGAGAATGGGTCTGCAGAGAGAATTTCGCCGCGATCCCAGCTGTCTGTTATCAGCCTGCAGCCAGGGAGGAGAAATCAGCTGAGCTGCCTGCACGGCGGACGTAACGTAACGGCTCCACGGATTGGTCCATTTCGTGGATGACATCATGCGTACCCGGAAGAATCAAATGGACAATGACGTATCTCCAACGAGGCGTTTTGGTTTAGAGTTTTACTTGCTACAGGGTGTACTTTGAGGGTTTTGACTCTGCACACTGTTTACATGCATAAACATCTTCATAACACACAAGGGGACGGGTAATAACCGGAAAAGCATGACATGGGACCTTTAAGTGGATAGACCTATATTTGTTTGCTGGATGGCACATGACTTTATCAGCTAACATTACAAAACAACAGCCACATTTTTGCAGGGTTGTTATGTTACAGTTAAGCATTTAATCTAAGCTTACTTGTTTATTTTATCGCTAGCAGAAATCAATCCAAGTGGATAGTTGGGTGGATGGCAGATTACTGTAACAGCTCATGTAACGCATAGCTAAATGATAGCTGTCCAACCTTGGCTCGCTAACTTTATTGCTAACAAAATATCCTCAATGTGGAATTGTTGGTTGGCTAGCTTGTCAAATTACGTAGTTACTAGTTACTTTACTAGCTAATATGACGGCTAACGTCAACGATGGCTATCAATGTCATAGAAAAAGATTTTGGAAAGTTACATATAGTACCTTTAGGTATCATTATCAAATGATTCAAGATTGTCTTTCTATATTGAGTTGAAAACCCAAAAGTATAATTAAGTACATGTAATAATACACTGTTTTATTTGAGACAAATTCCTCTTTTTATTCCTATTTCTACACACAATCATTTCATGAGAAGAGGTTATAAATGTGTTATTCCAACTTGTAACAACAGTGTAAATACAAATAAATAGGCTATGTAATATTTATATAATTTATATAATTTATATAATATATATAATATAATATCACCCTACTCGAATAATACTATTTATTTAAAGAGATATGTAAATATCTACATAGTGGAGCATTAGCAACAGGGAAGACTATGGTTAAGGCTTTAGGTTGAGGTTTAATGGTTCGCTGTAATGCTAAAGGACACAGAAAGCGCACGCACTGGTGCTCCAGTACAAGTCAATAGCTTCCACAGCTTCAGTTCAACTTTACTCAAATGTTTGGTCCCTGAGGCAACTTTGTGATGATAATTGGAAATAAAAAGTAAACCATTTGAATCCTTACTTAATATAGTCCTTAAATTAAATAAATACAAACATAAATGCTACATGTAATTGGACATAAACGTTTTGAGCTTCTCTGTTGTGAGAGCAGAAATGGTCTAAGATTTATAATGAAAATAACCTGATATCAGTGCTTTTTTAGAATGTATCCATAAATAACAGAACCAGCTGCATAGAATCACTAATGCTATGTAACCCAAAGCAAGATAAGTAGCCGTGAGTTCTCAAAGTGCACTCACTGGTGCCCCAGAGAGTTTTCCAGCTTCCATAGCTTTGTCAACTTTGATACCACATGTGCAATTTTCATTACTAAGTATAATATTTGTGTATTTTTGGCATTATCAATCTTACAACTCTGATTTAGTAAAGCAAAAAAAGGAAATATCAGAGACATGTTCTCCCTAAACATAACACTGCTAAATATTATGTCAAAACAGAAAAAGAGCAAGAACTATTTAGCTTTAAAAACATCTGGACACGACTGGGTTTGGCTTTAGCTGGAATGTAGTAGTAATACTGAGAGAGAAAACAGAGCTTATAGTAGTAGATATTTAGCATTGTGTATGTTGACATCTGTCTCACGAGAGTTTGCTTGCACCATATTATTTGTGTAAAGAAAATCACAAATAATTTACACGATTGTCGTGAGCTGATTAAATTCATAGAGCGAAGACAACAGCATAGAAATATATAGTATGCAAGCCGTGTTTCTTCATACAGTTAAGGCACTGGAGTGTTGTGGTGCAGCAACCTTCTCAAAAACGAATTGGCCTTAAGAGATACTTTTACAAAAATGTCATATAAAAGTTAAAAAACCCTGATGTTCCTAAACTATTACACAGGCAGTCGTTGCTCCCGCTCTCAGAAGTGCACCTGCAGCATACCAACAACAAGAACAGAGCATTAGAAAACATGTCAGATTATGGCAGAGAAACTCATGAAAACAAATAGATGATTTTAAATACCTGATTATGATCTCTGTAACAGAAGGCGAGAAGCAGCAGCAGCAGCAGCGTCACAAGAACAAAGAGGATACCAGATCCCATCAACGTCCAGTGGTGGCGGGGAGTCTCTGTCAAGAGATGAGTGTTGTTTGACAGTTAATCCACCAACAGGCAACATTTATATTTCAATGTCCAATACATCATTAAATGTAACATCACGTAGGCTACTTAATATTAAAAACACTTAAGTAGCCTACAAGTAAAACTACAGATTTTTCAAACGTATTCAAAAAAGGTTTAGGGTTACTACGCAAAGATTTGACTTTGTGAGATGACTGTAACTTCAACCCACGCTAGGATTTATGAATGAAAAGAGATTTGAGGCCAACACCCGTGACCAAATAATTGTCATTTCACCGCTATATTGAGTCAACAAGAAGTCATGAAATATTATGTAACTTTACAACAACAGTTTCTCAGGTTTCACAAACAGTGTGAGAGAACGTCATAGATTTCATTCACACTTAATGCCTTTCTGCTCAGTTCAAAACAATGTTTATACCTGAATCTTATCTATTTTTTCAGATAACTGTTATCAGATGCTTGTAATGTGGTATATATTCTTGCGTCAGGTTAAAGAGTGTTGCAAATATAGCATTAACAGCCACAACAATGGAAGGCATTAAGCATGATTTAGTCTGGGGCATGGACATGTCCGGACATGTCTCGACATGTCTTGACATGTCTGATTGCAATACTTGAGTTAAAGGGGCCCTATTATACTTTTGGGGGGTTCTGCTTACTGTAGTGTGTACATAGGTTTCTGTGCATGTAAATGGTCTGCAAAGGCCTAAATCCCAGGTTGCTTATGAGTGATTGTTGTGTGAATGGATGACTACTGAGTGAGAAATTACTCATCTTATTTAGAGTGCAGTTAGGTGGAGCAGTCAAATCTATTCTTTAGACAATCTTCTTCTACATATACATATCTCTTAGTTTTGTCTTTTGGTTTTCCCGATACCATTTTACATATTAACTTATCATGTTATTTTGAAGAAACAATAAAGTTTGTACCGTTGTCGTTAGCAGACTTTGTAGGGGCATTCTTCATCTCTTGTTGATCACCTACACCTTGTAACAGAGGACAGGAATATTTAGATGCAGCACACAAGTGTTGCATTCAAATGTATTTCATTTATTGTAGTGCCTTACTTTCTTTCCTGCTGCAGTCCGCTGTAAAAAGAAGATATTGTTATGACAGAACATTGCGGGAAATACATTTAAAGATTGAACTTTAGACTAAAGCATGTTTTAAAATGTCAGTAGTTTGTAAATATACAGAAATACCCTTTAGATATGACACAAAGTCTGACAGGTGATGAGACTTACCGGTGCAGGATGCTGTGTTTTGTTCCGTCTAAGAAAATAAAAGGTAATTAGTTCTCAGTTTAAGTACTTATGCTGAAACAGTCATAACAATACAGTGCTCCAATGTGTCATGTAAACATGATGCATCAACACATAATTCAGAGTATTTAACTCTACTTTGCATACTTAATGAGATGTGTGTGCATTTAATGGTTTTAGAGTGTAATACCTCAGAGAGGCAGGTGCATGAGAAGTGCAGCTGGTTGTGGCAGACTTCGGAAGCAAACTTCCACTCGCTTTGCCCCTCCGTTTCATTTACCGAATCGTGATTTTCCAGCACTTCCCCCTTTAGGCGATATATGGAAGAAAACAAAAACATGACAGCTTTAAAAACAACTTCAAAATGACTGTTCATATCTTTCCATTAAATGAATCCAGAAAAAATATGTTTTACTATGCTATGTTTATTTAAGTGGTACACTTTATGTCAAGAGGTGCTCTGTGTTATATAATAATAGTATAATCCCTATTCAGTAAGATCTAGGTGTAATGTTAAGGTGTGTACAGCCTAAGCCTAAATGCTGCATGATACTGTGTGAGTGATTGCTGGGTCGTACAGAGGGACATATCCACAGTATGCATGATGATGCTATTTGTTAGGGGGGAAGGGAGGAGGGGTGTACAGAGCATCTGCAGCTCAGCAGAGCATTGAGGAAAGGGGTGGAGACAAAGAGAGCTGAGGGAATTTCCACCTGACTGCTAGGGCAGAGAAACAGTGTCAGGAGAACTTTGTGACTTTGTGCACCATCGGAGTGATCATATTGCATTGGTCCATATTTCACATTGGGACACACTTGTGCACTCAAAACAGCAGATGTACGAGTACACAGGTATAACATCAACAATGGCTGCAGTATATTCAGTATGTTCAATAGAGTTTTGCAGAGGGATGGTTTTAACATAGGAAACATGTGTCATGTCAGAAAAAAAAAAACTCTGATTAGAGATGAGCTATCTAGGCTTGTCTTACTCACCTTGGGATCGGTCCAATAGCAAATGCAGTCGGTTGCATTGTCCTTTGGGATAGTGTATTTGGTCCGATCATCATCCAACTCTTCGACTGTGCAGTGAAGTTCCTTGGCGCTGCAACACTTTTGGAGGAGGACTGGGAAAGACAGAGAAAAAGACAAATGCATTACAAATAAAATAACTTTGAATTTAAAAAAATGTAATGCTGTAGGTTTTCAATAATGAGCCAAAATACAAAATACTTGATATATTAGTAAAATGTACATTATTTGCCAATGAAATGACTTGTTGTACTGCCAGGTATCTAATCAAGTACTTCTCAATTCATTAGTCAATTTAATTTGTGTATGAATAACATGATCCTGAAAGCTAATAGTAGCTAAAGTTGTTAAATACATGTGGGGGAGTAAACAGTACAATACTTGCTGCCAAATGTTATGGTTGTGGCTCAATACGGTCAGCATGCTGCTGAGTTCTTGGGACTCACTCCTATGGGGATTGCCCACAGTATTGGCTGTATTTAGCTCGCTTTGGGTAAAAGCCTCTAACAAGTAACATGTCAATTGTAGAAGAGTGGAAGTATAAAGTAGCACAGCAAAAGTATTCTATGACAGAATCAGACTCAAGTTGAAGAATTGTACTACTAATTTCTACTTTTTACATATTTTTGGCAAGATGATGATGATGTGGTGAGCTTTTGCAGTTTTTACCCAGCCACCAATAGATCTGTTAGGATACAGACTGTGTGTGTGTGTGTGTTTCTTTTTCTGATTTACATGCAACACACACCCACACATACAGTATGCACACAAGAACTCAAATTAATGAACGAAAACTCATCTCTTTCGACTCCACTTCAAGCGATAGAATTACTAACAAAGAATTGCTAACAACGTAGGCTACTTATATACTAATAAAGGACTGGCTTATCTAAAGCCAGTTGAGGACGTAGCACTTGAAATGTTTTAGCTCTAAAACCTGATGTACTTCTATGATTCTGTTTTCCTCAAGTTTGTATCTTGTTGGTGGAATGCAATTATTGTGTAGTCGCTTTGGATAAAAGCGTCAGCTAAATGCAATGTAATGTACATAGACTGTATATATAAATGTAATGTAATGAATGCGGAAGTGTTTATTCAGCATTCAAGCAAGTTGTAATCTTTACAGTATGGGCTAGGATTTACACATTCACGGTAGCTTTGAGGAGTAGCAGGAGAGCGTTTGATTGATTGATTGATTGATTGATTGATTGATTGATTGATTGATTGATTGAAAAGTTTATTAACAGCTTGTATATTGGGTACAGTACAGTACAGCTCAAAACATACAATTGTTAAGGGGATGCAGACCAGAGAAAGACTTTCGTCTTGTTTACATCAGGGTCCCCCATTTCCAATTCATCATGTCATTTAAGACATATAAGACATATTTGACATACAGATGGCTTATTTACATTTACGTTGATTTCCTCATCAAAGAGCTGTCATTGCGTCGTGCATTCCAGAGGCATTTTAAATCATCTGTCCTAATGATAACCATATTTCACTTCACTTTCTCATTAGATAACATAACCTCTGCTGTAATGTTGTTATTACCGATTTATAAACCAACCACAGTCTCATTCATGAACTCAAGGCCGCTGCACTTAAGTGCGGTTTGCCACTGATGTGTAGCCTAGTACAGTAGCGTTTACCATGTGGTGGTTTATAGCCGGTGGTGTAGAAATACCGATGCAAGTAATAATAACTAGCCTACTCTTAATGCTCTGTAGAAAAAACGTGTAGATACTTACATGTGGAGACAATCAACAGGAGCACGATCTGCATTGCCATCCCCACGTCGTTCTGAAAATAACACACGCAATACTTGTTATCCAGCAGCTCACTGCGGTCAAGCCAGCCTCCACTTCAGAAAACACAGTCAAGCCAGCATCCGCGTTGTTTTGCGGTGCGCGAATATCCTATGCATTACGGTAGCGGCCTGGAAAAACTGCCTTCAAAATACAAGGGCTTACTCGGTCAATAACAATTATACCAAACATATTAAAATATGTACAATATAATATCTGCCTAATGTGGTCAATAATAATGTAAGACAAACTACGTATAACGACCACATTATAACTGAGTGAATGTAAAACTTAGAGAGTTTCAAAATAAATACTTTGAAGTCTCATATATGAGCTATCATCACTCTGTTTTTAGATAAGAATAAAACAAAAACCCTCCAGTATCAAATACTTATTTCACTTCAGGGTGATAGCAGCACACCCCATCTAGTCACTCAGATAAAAATCATGACAATCTGATGTAGAGTTTCAAAATAAAAGATCTTTGAAGTCTCATATATGAGCTATCATCCCTCTGTTTTTAGATGAGAATAAAACAAAAACTGTCCATTGTCAAATACTAATATCACTTCAGGGTGATAGCAGGACACCCCATCTAGTCACTCAGAGAAAATCATGACAATCTGATGTACAGTTTCAAAATAAAAGACCTTTGAAGTCTCATATATGAGCTATCACCCGGAAAAGAAGTTAGAAAAAATATAGTGTAAAATAGAAGACAAATAAAGGTTAAAGCAAAAATATCCATATTCACTGTAAAATAAGAGTATCTACATCTAAATGCACACTATAGAACAGACAAGAATACATTTAAAATTCTCAAAAGTATGCACACGATGTAAGTACAATGTAGCAGACGGATCAAACAATGTATGGTGCTGGGAGTTATCTGCCGGCCAGGGATGACGAGTTGTAGTCTATGCTTTCAGCTCATGGAAGATAGTGCATTGTAGGAACTGGAGGGACTCCACACCCATAGTTTTTAAAAAAAATTAAAAGATTGAAAAGTGTTTTGTCATATGTACATAACTACATACTCCGCCTTATGTCCTGACATATACCATTAGATATATCTTTAGGGGCACTGATATGATATGTTAACTTCCTATTCTTAAATACACTTGCAACAAATATATGTGTATTTGATACACTACACTTACAGTACAAGAACATTTACAATATTTTTAGTATCACTGATAATAATATGAACCTGTCTACATCAAATTAATTGTTAAGCCTTCATCATTGCCTATTTTGCCTCAAGCGCCTTGGACAAGTTGTTGTGTCAGCTGTTTAAATGTTTCCTACTTAACAATTAAACAGAGGCAGAAATAAGAAAATTGGTCATGCGGCCTTCGTTAATTATGCCCCAAAGCTGTGGAACACGATACCGTTAGACATCTGGGAAGCCTGCTCGGTCTAAATATTCAAGAAAAAGCTAAAGCTTTAGATAGCTACTTGGTTTTCTTTTATTATCCTGAATTTTGAATCTATTTTTTACTCATTGTCTATTCTATGCTAATTTTATTTATATTTGTATGTCTTTTAACCCTTTCATATGTGATATCAATGTTCTTGTTAACTGTATTTTATTTGACATCCATTTTCTTAAACTCTATCTTATGAGACTGTGAAGCACTTTGGACTGCAACTCCTGTATGAAAGGTGCTATACAAATAAAGGTTATTGTTAATATTATTATTATTATTATACGAGTCTACATCAAGAAAAACATGTTCTGTCTTTTACTGATCGCAGTGGGTGTCAGCGTATTCGTCTTATATTTTATTTTTTTATATTTCTGTGTTTTTGTATTTTTCCTTTTCTGAAATACAGAAAGGCTTTTAAATTGGAGTGGGCACAGACAGTCACAAGGCCCCATACTATACTTCTGAACTTTAATAATCATATCATCTTGAACAAATAAATACACACAAATTGGTGAAACAGACAAGATGATAACATGTCATTTTTTTAGGTAAGCATTTTCTCATCTATCATACATTAATTTGGAAAGGATTCAAGTTTATGTTGTTTACAGCATCGGCGCTCTATCCTTGGTGCTTACTCTGCTTCACAAATTCTTCCCATGATTGCTGATGCTGTTCCAATTGTTACCATCTGGTAGTTTGTAATAGGCTGTTAATTGAGCTTCAAATGTACACCATTAAATATATAGATATATAAATAGATAGAAATTATCCATATTTTTACAGTAATTTGTTACAGTGCAGTTCTCAACTACTGCAGGGCTGTTCAGAATAGTTTGAAGCCTTATCCATGACGTTAGCATTATAATTAAAAGTCCACCTGTTTTTGTTTTATTCTTATCTAAATACAGAGGGATGATAGCTCATACAATAGAGATTTCTAAGGTATTTTATTTTGAAACTCTACATCAGAATGTCCTGATTTTTTCTGAGTGACTAAATGGGGTGTACTGCTATCACCCTGGAGTGAAATGAGTATTTGATACTGGAGAGTTCTTGTTTTATTCTTATCTAAAAACAGAGGGATGATAGCTCATTGACTTCAAAGGTCTTTTATTTTGAAACTCCTTAAGTTTTACATTCACTCATTTATAATGTGAAGAGCCTAGTTTGTTTTAAATAATTAATGATCACATTATAAAGTACATATTTCTTAATTTAATATGTTTGTTATGTTATTTAGGTGTATTTGTTATTGACCGAGTAAGCGCGTTTATTTTGAAGGCAGTGTTTCCAGGACTCTACCGTAATGCATAGGATATTCGTGCACCGCAACATCACGTGCGGGCTGGCTTGACTAGGTTTTCCCGAGTGGAGACTGGCTTGACCGCAGTAGCAGCTCTCTGTCTGTACTGTCTGTCGGCAGAGAGATATGAAACGGCGTAATATGGCTGTTTATTCGTCTTCGGTGGCGTGATTTTCATACAGGACCATCTAAGGCGCTGGGTGGTGCCATCAGGTGTCAGGTGCTTTACGATAAATTGACCCCCCTTAAAGTTACGAGCGGTGACCGCACCGCACTCTTACCCACAAGTACCAGACTATTACAAAACCAGGACCTCTAAGCTATGTTCCCACTAATTGCATTGCATTTCAGTTATCCGAATTTTTAAAACCCAAAACTACTTAAACAAGTGCCATCAACCGTGAGGATATACCCAGATGTTTGCTAAATTGAAAAGCAAGTGAAGCCACGCAGTTCGTGTCCACTTACTGTTGTAGAAGAGTGGATGCCAATGCCGATACGAGGATGTACTGCCGACTGTACACAGCAGAGAGGAAAAGCCGCTCCGGTCCCAGTGGGGTTATGATTGTCACTGTATGTGTCTGAATCTGCCGAGTCAGCGCGTAATTATGCATAAAGGGATTTAAGGGTGGGTTTTATGATCAAGGAGGAGCATACACTTATGATAAATTCAACAGTTTACATGTTAGGATTTAGTGCGAACCAGTTCATAAAACTAACCAACAAAAGAGCCCACATGACTTATTTTATCAAGGGGAAAGTGTACATCATTTTAATGACAGATTTTTACATTGACACATTTTACAGAAGAAGAAGATGACAGTAATAATTGATCCCATCTTTAGGGAAACAGTGCAATGTGTCATTCCACTTTGTCAGCTACAACATGCAAAATAAATAATAACCTATAATCAGCCCCCCCATTATGTCTTATATTTATGAACACAGTCTATGATAGTGATACAGTCCGTCCTAACGCGCTCAGCCGTCCCTGGCTGCAGAGGTCACTACATGTTTTTGGCTTTAAGCGAGTCAATCTGACACCACTCCCTCTCCTTTCACCATCTCAATGGAAACCTCTATCTGCTTCTTCACTGGCTTTGAGGACGGCCATGTCTGAGGCTTACAGGAGTCAGGAGAGGCTTCAGAGTTTGGGTCCCTTTGACCCTCCGTGTGCAGATGTGTGCAGATGTCTGTAAACTGGTGGCTTGTGGTCTTGATGTTCGCCTTGTGTTTGCTTCCATACACCGAGCTGGGCATGGGTCTCGCCTTAAAGGCCTGTCGTTCCTCTTTCAGCCCCAGGTTCCCCAGCTCTGCAACAATCTTCGCCTCCCTCTTCGTCCTCTCCCTCTCCAGGAAATGGAAAGGCTGTGGAGAAGCATCGGCAATGCTCTGGTTTCTGTTCGTGTTCTTTCTGCTTCCTTTGCTGCGGGTGGATCGCTGGCTGGGACGACGGCTGATCACTTCGTAGAGCGGCTGATGGATGTGCGCCGGTGCTGGTGACGCCCTGAACTTTTTCTGGCACTCTTGGAGCTCCTCAAGCTCCCGTTTCAGCAAAGTGTTCTCCAGCTGGATCTCCGAGCGAGTGCGCACCTTGTGCCTCTTCCTCTCCTCCTCTCTCAGCATCATCTCGAAGGGTTTGGGCACGGTGACGTTGAAGTTGGACCTGACCCTGACCCCAGTTGGACGTGAAATTCTCCCCTTTGGTTTCAGACAGGAGGCCTTGGGCTTAAACCGAAACTGCTTCTGGGTCGTCATTTCTTCTGGGCTCAGTAGGAAGTCTCTGGGAGAAGAGGGAAGAGAGTGAAATGTGATAATGTATCTAAAATGACAGCAAAGTATCAATTAGAAGACTGAAAGGATTTACTTTCCACCCCTTTTAGTACTATCTTGTCTTATAAATAAAGCTATCAATGTTAACGGGTTAATGCTCGCAATCAATCTGGAAACCTTAACACAAAAAAAAGTGCAAAACAAATCTTCTTATTGGTCTTCTGGCCCGCTTTAAAAAACCCAAAAATGTGAGTAAACCAAAGATTTATGTGAGAAAAGTTTAGTATGGGTCCACAGCACATAGAAACTGCCGGATGCTAACTTGCATGTTGGGCAATTTGCACAATTAAGTTCAAAATGTCTTGGCCGATTTGGACAATATTCAAGTGATTTTAGGGTTATTGAGGATGGGTAATCCAGTCGATCAAGTGTCCTTATGTGATTGTGTGTGATTGTTTTTGTATTATTTAACTTTAACTTTAACTATATATTTATTTGTTGTTCCTTCCTTTTCCTTTCCCTTCACTATATCTGTAAAGCGTCTTTGAGCACCTGTAAAAGCGCTAACAGATTAAATCTATTATTATTATTATTATTATTATAAACTTCAATCAAAATCAGCCAGGAGTTGATATATGGCCACTTTCGAGTTAAAACTGCCATTCACAATCCTTAAAAGGTCCGAAATGGATACAGCATCATCAATTAACCACAAAATCAGTCCAATATTGTCAAGTTGGCCAAGCCATTTTTTAACCATATAGGCCATAGTGGTTATTACTGCTAAATAATGACATTAATGCTAATTGCCCAACATATGCAAGTTAACATTTGGCAGTTTCTAAATGCCGGGGACCCAGACTATGCATTTCTAACATAAAACTTTGGGGTACTCAACATTTCCGGGTTCACAATAGGACTCTATGAGCTGGCAACTGGACTAAATCTACGTTTTCCCCCCTAGAATCCCCAGATTTGAGGATTTGTCTGTGTATACTTCACCAACCTCTCAAAGGTTCGGTCCTGGCCAGCTGATCTGGGGTTTTGCAGCTCCAGATCCCCCGTGCTGCTCGCTCCGTAAAGCTCTGATTGGTCCGAACCGCTCGATGAGTCGTGGAAGTCCAGCTCCTCCTGGGAATTGATCCTCTGGAGTTTCCTGATAGGGCCACTGCTTGATTATCAGGAAGGAGGAGGCATTAATTCTCCTGCCACTTGACTCCAAAATAACTTCCGAAACAAAGTCTCAGACTGCCTGAAAAGTACTACTACATCAATAAAATATCAAACATGCACTAAAGTGTTGGATTGAACATTGTTAAATAGGTTTTATAGGTACATTTTTTGTTTTTGATGCCGAGTCACCATCTTGACCTTTGACCTTAAAAACACACTCATTACATAAAATGGAGGCCTAATAAACACATTATCAAATGGATGCCTGTTTAGATGTGTCTGTTCACTGACAACTGTATTGAAACTCAATATTGCCACCTTCAGGTAACAATGGGTTAAAAGGAGAAGTGTATTTACAGGGTTTACTTTATCTTCACATTATACTGTAAGTGCATTCGCTTTATGATTTTAAAGAAAGCTTCGGAGAGTATAATATATATATAATATAAATATAATCAATAATTCATGATACATTGTTCCTCGCCCCACAGTAGAATATATCAGCCATCCAATCAATTAATTTTACTTGCTGCCTGCACTCAGATCAAATGTTGCTAATGAAATTCCCACCCATATTAAATCCTCTCTGAGGCCATGACACAAAGCTGCACAGTAAGCATCATTCTTGGTAAATAGCAAGTGAAAACATACATCTGGATGTGTCTAAACTGGGCTATATTTGTTTGAAACGTTTTAATTCTGTAGTTATACATAACATCAACTCAATGGCTAAATTTCAGTGTAACGCCAAAGTGACTAAAAAAGTCAAAAAGGTCTAACCTGATAGACAGCATGTCCTCTCTGTTGGTTCTTCCTCCATCCTCTCCCTCCTCTGCAGGACTCTCCCTATGCTGGCCGATGTACATCCTCTCCAGCTCGGCCATGTTCTTCAGGTGTGCGCTCTTCAGCTCCTCCAGCCTCTTGTAGTACTCCTGGTTTGAGAAGTAGATGTGCGGCTCCCTTTGCAAACCGTAGATCTCCACAAACAGAGACCTGCGGATGCTCCGGCCCCCTCTCCCCTCCTCGCTGCACACTGAATCCTGATCAAACTCCTGAAAGGTCAGAAACAATCGATCGATCAATGTTTACATTAGTCTCAGAGGGCTTTACAGTGACAACAGCAACCTTCTGTCCTTGGACCCTCGCAGCGGACAAGTACTAACTCACACAGACACCCCACAAAAAAGTCAAAAAGAGGAAGTTGTCGACATTTTGCAGATGTTATCTCAACAATAAACAGTACTGGATTAACACTTTGCTGTTGGATTAATTAGTGTAATCATCCAATTAGAGTTGAAAATGTGTCTTTTCACTCTGGTAAACATCTAATTTGGATAAACAAATAACAGACTTACTGTTAAAGAAGACATATTCTGCTCATTTTCAGGTTCATATCAGTATGTAGTGTCTCTACTGTGACATGTCTCCATGCTCTAATGTTCAAAAAGCTCTTTTCTCATACTGCAGCACCTCTTTTCACCCTCTGTCTGAAACCAGAGCCCAGTCTGCTCTGATTGGTCAGCTGCTTTGCTCTGTTGTGATTGGCCAACCATGTTATAAATAGTGATGTCACTATGTTACAGAAGAAAACAAAGGAGTCTAATGGAGGCGTTTCAGGCAGGTGGAGTGTGTGGGAGAGAAACTCCCTCTGGAGGGAACACAGGGATTTTAGCCTTTACAGACCATTTACAATTACATGCACACAAACCTAAAATGACCCACTACAGGAGAGGGAGAACAGAAAAAAGCAGAATGGGGCATCTTTGAATATGGCTTGACTAATAATGGGAGGGGTATTAAATAATCGTAAACGGCTAAAGAAAATCTCTACCTTTAATAACTGACAACCTGTAATCAAACAGTGCATGCATTGCATTGATTTCATGCAACACGTGCGGTTACATTTCAAAGAACTCAAAAGGCAAGAGGGGTGAGGATGAGGGTTAACAAAAGGAAGCAAACGAGGGGATTTCTGTCTCGTCTTTTCTTTTCAATACATATGAATAGAATCAAGCAAACAAATCGTATTTTATTTCTGTAACTGCACGACAAAGGTCTCTAGTGCCTTGTACTAAACATTATATACTGCATCACTTTCAACCACTGCAACAAAATGTATAAATAAAATAAAAAGTATACCTTCAACTATAAAACTGTTCTGTATTGTAGCGTAACTTAAACATGCACCTATTCCATTTTACCTCCAACCCATAAGCGCTACAATAAAACTCACTGTAGAAGTTGGAAAAAAGTTCATAGGGTTAGGTAGCTTCATCATAAATAAAATCAATATGATCAGCTGAACACCTTCATCTGTTTATATATACGTTTACAGCTCACATTTACATGTATTATTACAATAAGCGTTTTTTTCATTCCACACAAGCATTGTGTTTTTATTGTATGTAGTTGACTTATTTCTACATTAACTTGCATATTTTTGACTTGCAATATTCTCTTATATTCTTGCACTATTTCTATTGTTTTATGTCCTATGTAGATTAATGTTGCATTGTTAGAGGAGCCTGGCACATACTGTATAACAATAACGTCTTTTTGAATCTTGAGCTTGCTTTACTACAAATCTTGCAAAAGTCTTGTAGAGCTTTCAATATTAACATGTCGTTTTGAAAGCCTCACCTCACCGCGACAGTCCTCATCTGTGACAAAGTAATTGTCTTTTTCCCGTTCCAACAGAGACATTTCTTCAGTGTTTTCCAGAGAGGATGATCGAAACATCGCCGCCATTCTTCCTCCTTATTCACAGAATAAAAACAGAAAGCTCGCAACCTGCCTGAAGCAGAGCAGTGTGTCCTCGGTGGCCTCGCTCTGCACACTGACCTGCTAAACAAATAGAGCAGGACGCACAAATAGATTAAAACTCAGCCACACACACACACACACACACACACACACACACACACACACACACACACACACACACACACACACACACACACACACACACACACACACACACACACACACCACACACACACACACACACACACACACACACACACACACACACACACACACCACACACACACACACACACACACACACACACACACACACACACACACACACACATCACTTCAGGGGACATTACATTGACTTACATGCATTTCCTGGAGACTTATCCTAACCTTAACCATAACCAACACATGCCTAACCCTAACCCTAACCAAGTCTTCACCCTAAAATTAATGATTCCCCTCATGGGGACCTCCATTTTGTCCCCATAAGGGCGGCGAGTCCCCACACGTGACTGTGTGAACAGATTTAGGTCCCCACAAGTATAGTAATGCTAGGCCACACACACACACAGACTGAAGCTTTATCCTCTTATCGTCAGGAGGAGTCGTGATTTTACAGTCGGGGGGGGGAGATGGTCCATATGGTGCGGTGGATTTTCACTTGAAGACGTGATTTAAAGTCAGATATTTGTCTGAGGAGAGGAACCCAATCTGATTTACAGATTAACTTTCCTAAATACTGAGGCCTGATACACGGCATGCTGCACCTGCTGCTGTCTGCAAGAAGGTCAGCAGGAGTGAGGGTAAAGTAATGAAAAGACAACTAAAGCTGGAAGAAGCTGAACGGCATCAAAGCAACCCAACGAGGAATTAATCAACAAAAAAAGGCTTGTAAAAAAGATGAATGACAGAGAAAATGCCTCTCAGTTAAGGTTCTAACAACATTTTTAACTGTGCAAATATGAATATAGTCTTCCATATAATAAATATATATGTTATATATCACTTTAGGGGTTGAACAATAACCTTATTTCATATCATGTGGCAGCTGGTGGCTAAATAATAAGAGCAGCATGTAAACAATCTGAATGTCCCCCATAAAAGTGTATAATGTATATACTAATGCATCCATTATTGCATTCTTTTTATTAGTAGTTTCCAGGTAAGCCTGTAAATGCAGCTCAAACCCTGAATGGCCACTTCTAAAGGGGCAGATTTGTGTTTGTTTATGGCAGTTGCAGGGAGGGAGAGCCTTTACAGTAATCACAATGATCTCTGCTCACCTCTATCATGCAGCATATCATCGTTTGTATTGATCAGTGTCACATTATGTTTCAATCAGCTGACCCATTTATCCAAAGTGACTTCAATCAGTGTCCATTTGCACTGCTTACCTTTCCCCAAGTGGCTTCATTGGAAAGCTTCCAGCAGGGAATATTTCGGGGATTGATAGATGAGGCTGCAGAGCGAGGAAACACATCGCAGCCGTCTGTGTGTTAATTGGTTTACTTAAGTTTCTCATGAACATTAGGACAAGTCTTCATGTCCTCACCGTCTGCTACAGCACCTCTCCCCATCTGTCTCCTGTCTGCCTCCATTTCATCTCCCTTCATCTCACTAAGACCTGCAAGAATAGGAAGAACAAGAACAAGAAGAGTTAAGTTCCTTAAGTGAGGAACCATTGCTTTTGCGGAAAATCCATGGAAATGCTAGTATGGTATATCATTTATGATCACTATAAAGTCAATTTATAATGCTAAAGAAATGTTACAACCTTAAAGATAATACAGTAGAAGGAAGGAAAAGATGGAAACTCACATAAGCAGTATTTTTAAATATATGCATCGATTTCTGTCTCCTGCAATACAGATATGATAATGCTCAAGGCCTTTCTTCACTATTGGTAACACATTGATTGGTACAAACGTTTTTTTGTCCTTATGTATCTTATGCAAGTTAGATTTTTACTGGCTTTTACCCTGAGAATTGTGCCAAAACTTAAAAGGTCAACTTTAATGTTATGAGAGTCCCTTAATAGTTTGATTTCCTTCAATATCAGCAATTTTAGATTTGCTATTTTTGGAACTTAGCGGCACAAAAGAACCATATAATTGTACACACACAAAGATAATCTCTTTAGATAAGTGTATACGGACCACCCACTTAAAAGCAGTCACATTGGATCAACTCTTCCTTTCGTAGATCAATCCTATGTGTTCATGATCTACATGGCATCAATGTCATAAATTCAAAAATATGTCTTTAATTTCACGTAACACCACATCTGTCCACAAGGTGGCACTGCTGCACTTTTCTCTTCCGTTTCCAGACCTGTAAGGCAACAAGAGGTTAGTTTAGTCCACTTTGTTTATTTGAAGTAAATCACATGACACTTCCTTTATTTTCAAATTCAACATCACTACAGTATGTGCTTAAATGTGGGATGTTATGATCATTTTGAGAATCGGTCATGAAGTATTATTCCATGTGTAAATTGAGATATTTTAAAGAATGTGTTAGTGGTTTTACAGCAGGGTTTTGCCCCTCTTGTGTTGCAGTTTCTGGCATCATGTGTTTCTCTTTAGACTCTTGTTTTAGACTTCCTGTAGTTCTCAGAACACCTCGCTCTCGTCGACTTTACCGCCACATCCTCCCAGGTACAGACTCCCCTTTGTGTGTGTGTGTGTGTGTGTGTGTGTGTGTGTGTGTGTGTGTGTGTGTGTGTGTGTGTGTGTGTGTGTGTGTGTTCTCTAACACTACCTGTTGAGGGTCACTGGTAGAAAAGGGACATCTCTAGGTCACATTATCAGATTTTCACCTATTGATTATTGTGGCCCAAGGACCAACATTAGAACAAAAAAAATAATATTTAAGGTTTTCCCATTGATATAAGATCATTTTTAATCCTCAATATCTTAGTTTCTTCTTTGCTAAGGTTAAATTGTTCTTCTGTCCAACATAATTAAGTAAAAGTTCTTATTGTTGTTTCTTCTTTGTTTAATGGAAAAAGTAACGGCATGTAATCAGGTTGCATTTTGTGATACTCAGATTAGGTTACTAGGTTTTTACATATTAATAATAACACTTTAAAGAAACCCGCCCAACCCTGATCAGGATGCATATCCCAGCATGCACCTCTGAAAGGTGACAAGTCTATGGGAGGGTTAATGTATACAAACTGCATGACTCACACACACAGTCAGTAACGCAACTCAGACTCTGTGGAAAGGTGCAGAAAACTCACCGCCGTGCATCAATCAATTAGTTTGGTTGCTTGATAAATAAATAAACTGTAAGAAGACTGCCATTTAGTGTGTGTGTGTGTGTGTGTGTGTGTGTGTGTGTGTGTGTGTGTGTGTGTGTGTGTGTGTGTGTGTGTGTCCAGTCTCCCAGCAGCCCCTCAGTGTGCTGGCACTGGATGAATGGTGGCAGTGTTCCTCAGAGTGGGGCAGAGTAAACATCATCACAGCTCTGCCTCACTGTGGGTTCAGACTGAAGCATCAGTGATTTCATCCTGAATCACTCTGGATCTGATGCATGC
The DNA here is from genome assembly GCF_902827175.1 of Gymnodraco acuticeps. Lineage (NCBI taxonomy): Eukaryota > Metazoa > Chordata > Actinopteri > Perciformes > Bathydraconidae > Gymnodraco > Gymnodraco acuticeps. Next base: position 27,486 of record NW_022989931.1, read on the forward strand.
AGAGTGATATTACAATATTCCTGTCTCTCATTATGATGTTGATATATGATATAACCCATTGACATAGCAGCACACAACTATTTGATTTTAGCTACAACTATTATTTTCTCCATGGCAAATAATTAGAACTGTTGGGAGGACATCCAACATATCATTTAATTATATTATTATATATTATTATTGTATTACATTTGCAGCTTTTCCTGTACTGTATGCAGAGCTTTTAGTAAACTCTGCGCATGTTTCTTCAAGTTGTTGAACACAAAGATGTGTTTTGGCACATTTGTGTTTTTTAAACGGAAGCCCGGTTCTCCTAATGTAAGTGTTTTGGGCATATTGCACCTGTCGGCCACCGTAGATGTAGGCCTTTAAACAGAAATGTTATTTAACTGCAGAGCTTGTTCTTGTTATGAACAGATGATCAAACTTCTCACATACAATGCTCTCATTATTCTCTAAAGGTCATTTAGTGCAAAGTGAAAGGAAACCTGTCACTGAGTCTTTCAACGTCATAGCCGTTCCAGAGAACCACAACGTCTCCGTGAAGCAGAGTAAGGGGGAAATCCGCTTCAACGCACCTCACATACACAAGTTGCATATGATTAGACAGAAACATAAGTAGGTGGACTCACTCACCGTGAAGTGCCTGCTTTTAAGAAACCCATGTGGGCCCCACACAGACACGATTAACCCTCGACAGGAAGACCCAGACGTGGAGAGGCTCTCGTCTGCTAGCCTCCCTCCTCCTCACAGCACCACTTCACAACCTGTTTGTTTTCCAGAGGGATACTCCACCCTCTCGTCAACAAGCCCTGCTCATTACGGTTCCTCAAACCACCTCTGTTACTGCTGTGAATGAGAGGCTGATGGCAACTTAAATATAAGACTCAGACAAACATGGCCACCGCCCTAAAGACAAATGTCATGGGATGCTCTGACAGGTTCAATGTTGTGTTTTTACCTGGGCGTACAAGGAATAGATTGTTCAGTGCAGCATTTGCACTTTCGTCATGATTTCCATTTACCTGGGGGTGTGTCTGTGTGTTACTGCAGGACGTCAGAAGTGTTTTGCCCCAAGATCTAATGGAGACACTGTGTGCATTTTCTCAGATATGAATCCTAACCATCATGCACAAACTGGATTAAGAGTCAAATATCTCATGGTGCTCCCGATCTTTTTTTGTATACAGTTCCAACTTCTAAAACGTCAAGATTTCCTGCATTTTCTTGTAAATACTCAGATTTTTAAAAATATGTATGTCACAAACAAGTATTGTTTACTCCTAATACTTTTAGTATAATCTCCTGATCATACATAAATGCATTTACTAAAGTACTAACAGCACTTTTACTTGTAATGGAGTATTTTTACAGTGACGTAAAGGATTGGAATACTTCTTCAACCTGTTTTACTGAAGACAGACTGATTTTGGCACTAAACCATTCAGTGCTTTACACATCAGCATTTTAAAGTACATTCTAAGACAGGCAGGCAGTAAAGACCTCTGATAATATAATTGCAGTCTCGTCAGGAACAGAAACGCAGACTGGGAACATTTCTTTGGGTGTTTGAAGGTAACTGATTATATAGTGTTGATCTTATCTGTGAAGGGTAGGCATTCCTGACCTTTTTTTTTTTTTTTGGGAGGAAGTGTTTGTAATTTCTGGTTTATCTCTGCTTCAATTACTCTTTTCCACTTTTCCCAGCATGCCTTTTTTCAAGCCCTCAGAGGACGAATATAGCCCAGCTGGAATTTGGGTTTCCACATGAGAGAGAGATAATGATCACGAAAGCAGATGAGAGGGCAGCTTTGAGGACAGTCTTCATCTTAGGATTCACCCCTGAAGTCTGTAGGGACTTGACCGAAGGGTCGCCGGTTCACGTCCCGATTGGACCAGTTCACCTCCAAGGCCACTGCCGAGGTGCCCTTGAGCAAGGCACCTAACCTCGAAACTGCTCCCTTGGCGCCGGGTACCTGGCAGCCTCTCTGCTCTGCCATCTCTCCTATCTGCATGTATATCCTCCCCTGTGTGTGTAATGTGTGTAATGTGTGTAAACCAACAGAGTGGGGGAAAACATCTCCGGGGATTAATAAAGTGTTTCTTCCTCTTCTTCTTCTTCATCTAATTCTTCTTCTTCTTCTTCATCTTCTTCTTCTTCTTCTTCTTCTTCTTCTTCTTCTTCTTCTTCTTCTTCTTCTTCTTCTTCTTCTTTCTTCTTCTTCTTCCTTCTTCTTCTTTCTTCTTCCTTCTTCTTCTTCTTCTTCTTCTTCTTCTTCTTCTTCTTCTTCTTCTTCTTCTTCTTCTTCTTCTTCTTCTTCTTCTTCTTCTTCTTCTTCTTCTTCTTCTTCTTCTTCTTCTTCTTCTTCTTCTAATATCACCATTTTCCTCATAAGGCTTCACTGTCTTTACAGCAAATGACTCTCTACCCCCAGACTCAATAAAAACTCCTTTAATGGACCAAAGAGCAACAGAGGAGGGAACTCTCTCCAGGTGATGGATGGTGTGTGCGACGAAAAGACCAAATTATTATGGTATAAAAGTTCAGCATGACAATATTATGATGGATTGTAAACACATTAATATGAGGAACATGGTCTGGGAGGACTTCAGCTTTTTGGTGCCGCCAAAAAGCTGAACCATACAACCCCTCACACAACAAGTAATTTATGTAAAGTCTAAGAAAATTAGTCATAAAAGTTCAACAAGTAAGCAGAACAGAAGCAAAGTCACAACTCAGTGCTTGGTATAAACACGAGGGAGCATTGTGATACTTATTTTGGATCCAAAACACCAATTAAGCAAACACACACAGACAGATGCAATTGTTTACAGCTATGGAGTCTTTCAGGAATCCTTAAAGAGGACACATTATGCTCCTTTCATGCGGTTAACACAAATTAATAAATCATAGGAGTGTCACACAGATGCCTATTTTTATTTATTTATTTAATTGTGAATTTTGAATGTCCATGTTTGTACTAGTGTTTTCCTTCTTAAAATGTTTTTCAAATATTTTTGAGATTTGGTTGAGCAGGGTATACTTTACTTTTACTAGTCCTTTTATTAGAGATGTGTCTGTTGTTTGTGTTTGTTTTTAGTGTCAGGATGGAACCCTTGTCTTTTTCTCTGCAAACAGAATCTACCTACGGGTACAAACCTGAACCTGAACCTGAACCTTTGCAGGTTCATATCAGTATGTAGTGTCTCCACTCTGACATGTCTCCATGCTTTCAGGTTCAAAAAGCCCTTTATTTCTCTCATACTGCCTGTGCTGCAGCACCTCTTTTCACCCTCTGTCTGAAACCAGAGCCCAGTGTGCTCTGATTGGTTAGCTGGCCGGCTCTGTTGTGATTGGTCAACGGCTTAGAGATGTCCCGCCCCTTAGCCTGTCACGTACAATGTGTTGGAGCACTAGCCAATAGAATCGCAAGTGTTACGAAGTGATGTCACTTTGTTCCTGAAGTAAACAATGGAGGCATTTCAGGCAGGGGTTATTCCCTTTCGCAAGACATACATCTCTAAGCGGTTGACCAATCACAACAGAGCCAGCCAGCTAACCAATCAGAACAGACAGGGCTCTGGTTTCAGACAGAGGGTGAAAAGAGGAGCTGCAGCACAGGCAGTATGAGAAAAATAAAGGGAAACAAAATACATGTATAGCCGAGAAAGGGAGCATAATAGGGCCTCTTTAAGACCATAAGGCTTTCAATATAAAACCGTAGAATGGAAGAAAACACAGATTATTAAGAACACGTTTCTTCTTCTTGGTGAATTTGTCTTGTCTGTGTGTGATGTTCTCTGTTACTGTGAATGTGAAGTTATACAGTGCAGCTCCTCTTTGTGATGTTCCTCAACAGACACACCCATAGACATGGTGATAAAACGAGAGAGAGAGAGAGAGAGAGAGAGAGAGAGAGAGAATTTGTATAACGGATGCACAGGAAGGGGAAAATTAGGGGTGGTAGGTGTGTGTGTGTGTGTGGTGTGTGGTGTGTGTTGTGTGTGTGGGTGTGTAGGTGTGAGTGTGGTGTGTGTGTGTGTGTGTGTGTGGGTGGGTGGTGTGTTGGGTGTGTGTGGGTAGGTGGGTATGGTGTGGTGTGTGTGTGTGTGTGTGTGTGTGTGTGTGTGTGTGTGTGTGTGTGTGTGTCTCTTGACAAAACGACCTTGATGTTGTTTCCAGCTCCTCTCATCTCTGCCTCTAATCTCTAAATAAAACACAATCTGACCGTTGTGTTCATGCTGTGATTCGACCGCCGAGAGCCACAGAGTCTGCACCGACGCACAACTAGAATATTACTCTGTCCCACACAGAATTGTACGGTGTCTGGCTTGCTTTTTTATGGCCACCAGGAATTATAGCGTTGTTAGATGTTTGAGACAAGATGAGAAATCAAACTTTTTTCTATCTGCTTTAAAATGATGATTCAAATCTCAGTTATACAGTCTTTTTTGTACTTTTACATGGTTGATTATTATACTTTTTATTTGTTAGTGGTTGAATACCTAAATAACATAATTTTAAAAGCATTTATTATTTATCAATTATTAAATTTCTCTATAATTAAGCAGTAGGTGCTTCAAAGTGTTGTAAGAGTGTTAATCTGATTCTGAATGTATCCAGGAAGAGGCTCTGTGGTGTGTTTTACTGTCAGTATACTACACAGACGGAAAAGACTAAAAGGAAGTGAGCATCGACACGCTGCTTCAAAGCAACAAGCTGTCAGACTGAAACCTAACATGCGTTTCTGAGTAAAGACAAAGTAAAAAGTGAGTCGGTTTTGAAACGACCCAACATGAATCAGAGAAACCACACATTTGCTTTCTTTTCCTGAGAAACAGAGAAAATAATAATTGTCCTTTCTTTGAACACAGACAGTTAGGGACTGCATGGAAATAGGTTGAGCCTAACACAGATGTTATATCACCTGTATGTCAAGCATTAGCTAAAAAACAGTGCAGGTTTCTTGCTTAACTTGTAGAGGAGAAAAAAATACAGCGTTGCTTATATTTCAGTGGACTAGAAGTAGCATAACGGAATCAAATCAAATCAAATCAGGTTTTATTTATATAGCACATTTTACAAACGATTTTTGGTCCAGCCAAAGTGTTGTACATGTAGGGTTGGGTTGTAACGGAATACATGTAACGGCGTTACATAATCAGAATACAAAAATCAAGTAGGCCTAACTGTATTCAGCTCGCGTTACATTTGAAAAAACGAGTAATCTGATTACAGTTACTTTCGTAAACCTGAAGTGAATATATTTTGGATTACTTATTGGAATTATTGGTGGAAAGATTTCCTCACAACATTTCATATTCATTACTAAAGGTACAGCCGAATCATCACAGCTCACAAAACCTATTACCGCCGCAGATGGACCAAAAAGGGAGCGTTTGAAAAAAAGGAGGCGGGTCCGCTCAGTGAAACGATAACAACGAAACATGGAGGAACAAAAGTCTGCGTTTAAATCGTGTGTGTGTGTGTGTGTGTGTGTGTGTGTGTGTGTGTGTGTGTGTGTGTGTGTGTGTGTATAGATGTGTGTGGTTAAAACTAGGGCTGTCAAACGATTACAATTTTTAATCAGATTAATCACAGCTTTAAAATTAATTAATCATGATTAATCACCATTCGAACTATGTCCAAAATATGCCATTTATTTATGTATATTTTTGTGGGAATGGAAAGATAAATGAAAGAAGGCGGATATATCCATTTAACATACAGTATCTATGTTTATTAAAACATTGTTCTGCGTGTCAAAATGAAAGACAACCCACACACCTATCAATCATCAAACCGTGGGGTCTTAATTCATTACGTGTTGATTTCTATCAACGGGGGAGTACTTCAGGAAAGTCGACGGGCGGCGGCGGCGGCTAGTGGAGTACTTCGTGACCACAGAGTGTGAACGTTGTGATCAGCTGTTTTAGCTCAGTTCTCCTGTGAAGGGGGGGGGGGGAGTCTCCCTCCGGAGCCGGTTGGCGTAGTTTTGACACAATTCCGTTGTACAGACCGACGTTAACAGCAGCCCTGTCTGTGCACACGGAGACCGACTCTGTCGTCCGGTGATCTAACCGCCTTCTGGAAAAGCTTCACAAGTACGTCGGTACGCAAATGCGCTTTGTGACACAAGTGACGGTACGCATTTCAGATTACGCACATAACCTGCGTACCAGTTATGTGCACCCCTGTACTACAGCAAAAGTATTCTCCGTCGGGACTTCCTGCAACAACACCACGCCGTTATCAAAGATTTTCTATTGAGAAGACGATCACTACGTGACAAAAGTTTTCAAAACCGTGGCTGCTGAAATGAATCTTACTAACTGCTGTCTGTGCAATTTACTCCGCGCGAGTTGGCAGACTTTATTTTGCTTACTTTAACATCATTTTTCATGGTGGGGCTCAGCCATTTCTTGGTATGGGTGTAGCCTACCCCAACCATACCCTGGCGCTGCCACTGGTGGCACGTATGGGGCGGGCCATTCTGCACATGCGTTAAATGCGTTAAATATTTTAACGCAATTAATTAAAAAAATTAATTACCGCCGTTAAAGCGATAATTTTGACAGCACTAGTTAAAACACATCAGCCTGCGGTCGCTCTTTAGCCTTTCTAATGATTCTGAAGGTAAACCCAGTGAAGGCGGTGCGTGAAAGGCACTGCGCTTCTCAGAGACGGTTAACCCTCCCGCTGCCTCCTGGTGCTGCAGAGATTTCATGAAGTGAAGGAGGTTTTCCTTCTATAAAACAGCTGTGGGCAGCAGATACTGTGAGTGTCACAGACATGAATACATAGATCAAGGCAGACTGGTGCACACACTCTCCTGTTTTGCCAATCCGGTGGTTAAACAAATATAGCTCTAAACCCCTGGCCGAAATGTCCTTAAAATGAAGTCCGAGTTCGACATTTTAATTCATGTCCAGCCAACACTGGCAGGACAGAAGGCGACACGCCCGTTCTAAGCCGTGTCCCTCACTCCTCACATCACAAGCTGCATCCCCAAAAAGTTTATTATGTTGTTGCATCCTTTCAGATGTTATGTTTCAGTTGTGCTCTTGATAAGCCATTAAAACAGTAAAAACACGTTCAGTTTCCTTTTGCTTTTTGTGTCTCCTGTAGGCTACACCAAAACATTACCCATCTGTGATGGAAAAAGAAAGTCATCCAAAAGTAATCTAAAAGTAATCTGATTACGTTACTTTTTTAAGACACGTAACTGTAACTGTATTCGGATTACTTTCAGAGCCATGTATTCAGTAATCAGTAACTGATTACATTTACAAAGTAACCCTCCCAACCCTGTGTACATGAAAATAATAAATAACACATTACTACAGTCGCAAACTGAAGACAATAAAATACAACAGCAAATATAAAAATCAAACACAAAGAAGAATAAATTGCACTTAGATAACTTTGGTAAATGTTAGTTACTTTCCAACAGATAAACAAATGAGGTTAAAATGTTAACATAGGTTCAGGAGCATGGCCACGCCTAAAACTCCACCTCGAACCACGGCCACCCCTATTTATATCCGGCAAAACTTCCGGCCACTGCTCGTCTCCATCCTTTCAACCCACCCTCCCTCTCCCTTTCTACCCATACAGTTCCCCTTCCGACTCACACCGAGCGATACATCCATCACATCCTCTGCCCGTCACCATTCATATTTAAACGGTGCATGTTTATATACCGCGTATACTAACACCTTAATTCCAGGTACCGTCTAGGGGACCCGTAATCAGCCCACGCAGATCATGCTGGAGACGGAACCCCCACTCTGAGTCTCCCACTGCACGGACCATAGCTCGTCCTCCCAGATCATCCCTTTACCCCCCTCATATCAATCACATGTTACTTCAATAAACGTACAAACGTCACATTGTTGTGGCGTGGTTCCTGCTAGTGAATGAAAGCTGAGTATGACAGTGGGTGTAGGAAATGTCCCCTGTCCTGATTTGTCGTTGCCCCTGAGGTGTTCCCATCACAATGTTTATCGCAATATGTAAGGTATTGACACTGGACTGTGCCATTAAAATTCTCAACATGGAGGAAATGCCGGGGACACCACCTACTGTGATGTCTGGCTGAACATCACTCTTTGCATCTGTGGTGTTCCCTCTCTCCTCAAAGAGGTGCAATTATCCACCATGAGCCTTTCTCTATGTTATCACTCATGTTGTTGGAATGTAATTAGTGGAGTTGATTGGAAACAGACGTTTTCCATATCTTTAAATCCATTGCTGACCTAAGAAATGTGCAGTTTTAAGTGTGTATGATTCTGTCACATTCAGCCATTTTAACTTTAAACATACGTTCACAGTCTACATATTAAATATATTATTACCATGCGCAGTATTTTATTCTTCTTGTTTTATTTTGTCTCTATTTCCTGTATTTCACATGCATAGAGGTGACTTATTTCCGTATTTACTTGCACTATTGTTTGACTTGCACCATTAACTTGCATTATTTCCTTTCTGTTTCTATTTGGACTATTTTTCTTTCTTTTGTGGGAGGAGTCTGGGACGTAAAGAGGACATACTATGCTCATTTTCAAGTACATATATATGAACAAATATGTTCACAACCTCAGTGATCTTACCCTTTATTGATGAATTAGGTGAGGAAAACTTTAAAACAAAAGTGATACAAAAATGAGTCCCATGGTTGTATCAAGAAACTAAAGTGTGTGGGTGTTAAGGTTTGGTGTCACTGATACCCATCCACTGTCGCCTTGAGATGTTATGCTAAAGATAACACCTCCTTGTCTCTTTTTCTCTTACACACACACATGTGCACACACATGCGCACACACACACTAGGGCAGGGATGCAGTTGGTTGATGTGTGTTGGCAGGGCGGGGTCTCTGGTGGCTGAACCTGATCACCAGGGCCCAGGAGTTCAAAACTTTTAATCCCTATCTGATCAGATCAGATTTGGATTTTTGGGAGTTCAAAACCAAACAACAGGATTAGGATCATTTTGATATCCGATCAGATCAGGAAATCCAATCCAAGCTTTAATCTGGATTACATTTTCAAAACGGGTAGTTCAAACCGACAACACAGGATTGGGATCAGTTTGATCCCAAAAAACTGGATTATCCTGATCCCACCAGAGGGGTGGATTTCAAGTGGATTACCAGAGCAAAATGTAGGCCTACTGTACCATTTATTTAAAAATATGTTTCAATATAAATAAGATGGCAAAGTTTGTTAACTGAAATAATACACAATTTTTAGCCTTCATGGCAAATCAATTTTATTTTTCATTTTTTGGTCACGTTTGTGGTGGCCTATTTTGTTTTCAACCAAATATTGATGACATAAATGTTTATGCTCATGAAAGTATCACAACAAAGATTGTCAATCACAAATGTAATTTAGATTAAAGCAAAAATATCTTCAACAAAAAAAAAGTCCATCATCTGTCATCACCTTTCAAAAGTAATTGCGTAATTGTCTTCCTTGTATTATTTTTCATGTCCACTAGATGGTGATCGGTAGGATTAAAGCACTGATATTCAGGATCTAGTCATCTTGAAAAATCGTAATCTGGATCAGGGTGATCCTATCCTGAATTGCTTTGAACTCCAGGGACAAACTCTGGCCAACTTGTCTGATCCTGGATCACAAAAAATGGGAATTCAAAATCTAATCGGATCTGATTGAGATTAAAAGTTTTGAACTCCTGGGCCCAGGTGTGTGTGCAAAGCTGATCCAATCCTTCATTCCTGTGTGTGTGTGTGTGTTGGTGTGTGTATCACAGACAACATACCATGACAGAGACATGAATGAATGACATTGTGCTCCAATCCCAGCTACTTCACTTCAATTACAACATAGGCGCGTTTTCACCGGAGTACTTTTCCCACAATAGAGAGCAGGGACTTTCGTGGTGGAAAAAGGTTCCTATTTCTGATTGGCTGGGCGGATTGCAAACCACGCCCCGTAAAACTCAACAAAGTTTTGTGAAGCCGCCATTTTATTATCCTCACATTAGCATTATTAGCATTAGCATTAGCCCAGCGCAGAAACGCAGAGAGACTAACTTATGGCAACACAAAATAAAACATGGGAGCGGTGGAGATGAGGAGGTGTCGGCGTTCTGGCGATTTACTCGGAAGGCTTCAGTAGAAGCTGCTGGGAGTCCCAGCAGCTTCTACTGAAGCCAGTCCCCAACTCCGGGGACTTCCGGCCGGGGACTTCGGGTGGCAGTATACGCCGTGAAGTTGTTTGCGGCCTGCCAGTAAACCCAAAGCAGAAGAAGTGACGTCAGCGGCTTCATTTGCCTAATCCACTCTCAAGGACTCATTACGGTGTGAACGCGATCTGCTTTAGTTCATGAGAACTAAAAGAGTTCTCATGAACTGAGTTCTCATGAACTATTGTGGGAAAAGAACTTGGTGTGAACGCCCCAAATAAAAATATATTGTGTGTATTCAATTCCGTTTTTATTATCATTGTGAAAGAAACCTACAACATGCAGTGCAATCAGTGGGAATGACACAACTAAAGCACCTTTTTTACATGAAAGTGGACCTATCATGCTATATTTGAAATATATATTGTAGGGCCATACCTATATAAAACATGTCTGTGAAGTTTTTTTTTCAAAATACCAAACAGATCATGTATTTTAGCCATGTCTCATTTCGCTCTATTTGCTCTTTCCAGCGCCACTTACAGGCCTGGCATATGTACTACAGCGACTCCAGCGCTTTCGAGCGGCAATGGCCGGCCGTGGCCCAACCCCCCATTCCCCTGATAGGCGGAGCACCCCTTTTCTGACGTCAGAAAAATTAACGTCTGTATCAGCTCCGTTGCAGCCCAGTTTTTCGAGATTTGGGTATGGAGGAAAAGAGACAGGGTTGTGTTTTCTGACACTTGGTGAGTTCCCTGACACACCGGGGACACATATTCATGTATAAAAGACGTACAAAAGTGCATTTTGCATGATAGGTCCCCTTTAAAGCATGTAAACATGTCACAGTAGTGGCACAAAATACAAACAGGAACCTGAAAATGAGCAGAATTTGTCTTAAAATCCTAGTTTTAACTCTGAATCTTTAAATATATCTTTACTTTGGAGGATATTTGGTCCCCATAGTGCAGGCCCAGCTAATCAGAAATACAAGAACACTAACATGTGCCTTTCCTTTCTGTCTTTGGGGGAGAAAACGTGTTGTTTAAGACTCAAATATATTCATCTTCCAGTCATTATGATTCATTTTGAAATATTCACTTTTTCAACATAGCAAAAACAAGCACAGACATCTCAGCGTCTGTACTGTTCTCTGCAGTAAGATCATTAGAGTAACACCCAGAGAAAAGGATTAAGGACACACCTGTACAGAAAGTGCACACACAGAGTTTATTTTACATTTCAAAAGGTACATGCATGACTATATGTTAGCCTGACAGCTCAAAGCACACAGTGGAGGTAAAGTAAAAGCAATGAGCAATGTCCATATAATCTTACACAACAGACTGTGTGTTCTCTAAGCTGTCATGGAGACACATACTATAGCTCTGTCTGTAAATCCGGGTTAGATAAGATAAGTGTGCATGAGATAACCAGATTAACCGGTCTGTGATGCACAGACTGACATTGTTTTCTGTACATGCCATCTTTCTTTTCATATACTGAGAAACGGACTCATTAAACGGCTCTATAATCACGGTCAGGTGTACTGTGTGAACCGAGTGAAATGGAAACAAGTGTGACTTATAATGGCGGCATCATCCTGTTTGCCTTTATCTTATGAAGCTTTTTTCACACTTTTCCATTAACTCTAAAGTGCATTGGTTAAAACAGACAACAGACATGTTTACATGTAAAGCTCCAAATTGAAGACTCAATATTTGTACATCCTGTGTTTATCTTTTCTTATTTTATTTTTCATGTATATGCATTTTACTTGCATCGTTGTGTGACTCGCACCACTCTCTTTAACTTTTTTATTTATATTTCTTCTTGCATTCATTATATTCTTTCTTTATGTCTTAAGTATATTGCATGTTGAATTGTTGAAGGTAGGGATGCATATCGTTGACTTTTTTACGAAACCGATACCACTGAACGATACCGATACTCGACCGATACCATACTTTGATGTTGCACAAGGGAAAAATTGAAGCGCTTTATGATATAGTTAACATGTCAAATGGATATTACAATTAATTGTGGGACTTCAACCTTTTAGTACTGAACAAACAATTAAAAACACATTTGACAACACGATTTTATGTGACAGTATGTTTTGAGAGGTTGGATGTGTTGCCGCCTTTCCCAGAAATAAACTTCTTGCAGTGTTTACAGACCCCACCCACCATTCAGACTCGCAGTCATATGCAGCCACACTTTAGATTTTCGTGCCGACATCGAGCTAATGAAAAAACGAAAGCTGCCTGAAAAGGCTCAGACGTTCGGGAGGAAGGTGAAGGGCGTTGCTTGGCAATCTGATTGGCTGGCGGTTTGGGCGTGAGTTTATGGATATTACGCCTAACCAAAACCGAAAAAGTATCGAAAACCGGATCTGATTTCGGTATGGTATACCATAGCCGCCAGTAACCGGCATTTCTGTAATACCGGGAACCGGTATGCATCTCTAGTTGAAGGAGCCCGAGATTTAAGATTTTTATTGAAAAAATACACTGTAGCTATTGTGCATAATTATGACAATAAAGCTTTTAAATCTTAAATCCAGAAGGACACTTATAACGCCACAAAAATGTCCCTTTGTGAAAACGACAATAAGTCAGGATCTGAACTGGTACACAAAATGGACCTTTGCCTCGAAACTAATTTGTTTGGCAAGGATGAAATCAGAAAGGCTCAAGTCATTAAACAGAGATTGCATTGAGACTATTCTTCTCCTGCAGAAGACTTACTGAATATTGTAGTCTCACACTCTTTGGTCCGGAGTTCACACGCACTTATGGAATGTTATGTTGGTTACACAGGACATGACATCAGATGCAGGAAGATACATCGAATGTAATAAACTGTCAGAATCCATTTCCTCTTCTGACAGGAGGTCTGGGAGGCTGCAGGGTGACAGGTGGACCGGTTCCTGGAAAGGGTTAGGGTCACGGTTAGAGGATAAGCTAACAATAGTTAGGGTTCGCTTTTAATAGAACACATTTTAAAGGCAATTCAAAGTTATTTACATAAGCATTAAAGGTCACCTATTATTCAAAATCCACTTTTTCATGTCTTTCATACATCAACATGTGTCCCCTCTTCTTCATGTATCTTCTTCATCAACATGTCTCCCCTCTTCTTCATGTCTCTTCTACATCAACATGTGTCCCCTCTTCTTCATGTCTCTTCTACATCAACATGTGTCCCCTCTTCTTCATGTCTCTTCTACATCAACATGTGTCCCCTCTTCTTCATGTCTCTTCTACATCAACATGTGTCCCCTCTTCTTCATGTCTCTTCTACATCAACATGTGTCCCCTCTTCTTCATGTCTCTTCTACATCAACATGTGTCCCCTCTGTGGAAAGAGACTCTGAAAGTTTCAGGAACAAAGATTCTCTCTCTTTTTGTCCTGATCCATTTCTATAAAAACCTGTCTGAAAATGAGCTGATCAGATTTAGGCTACTTTATGATGTCATAACGATGTGTTGGCTTGTGTAACCATTAGCCAATCACCAACCAAGGTAACCCCCCCCCCCCCCCCCCCCCCCCACACCGTATCACCTGAATCTCCTCCTAGAGCACCATTGAGTTCTTTGTAACCAAATCTCTCTCAGAGGGGCGTGGGGAGGGGCTCCTTATTTTCATCTAAAGTAACAGACAGAGAATCAGCACTTTGGAAACAGGGCTGAAACAGAGGGGATTATGGGTAATGCTGCAATGACCTGTTTGGTGTTTGGAGCCAAACACTTCAGAGACATGTTCTGTATATATCTGAGAGCTGTAATATATTGATGAAAACCAGTATAATAGGGGACCTTTAACACACAAAAAAAACATCAGTCAACAGAAATGTTTTTGCCACGATCTAAAAAAGACTTAAAGTTGGTTAGCTGGCAGGCTCTGTTGTGATTGGTCAACCACTTAGAGATGTCCGCCCTTTAGCCTATCACATACAATGTGTTGGAGTGCTAGCCAATAGAAGCTTGAGTGTTACATAGTGATGTCACTGTGTTCGGGAAGGTAACAAAGGTTAAATGTAACAGAGTCAAAAGTACAATATTTGCCCGTAAACTGAAGTGAAGTAGAAGTTAATGTATCATAAAATGTGAATACTGAAGTAAAGTACAAATATGTCAAAACAAAAGTGAGTAAATTTCACTAAATTGATTGATGTCCCAGATCGGTGTTGTATCAAAGACCTTTTTTATTTCCAGATAGCCTCTGTAATTCACTTTATGATGAATAAATATCACTTGTCTGTTTGTAAATCTGTCATTACAGCAGGTTAAAGTAAACTATAAAAGTCTGACTCACTGTGTTTAACGAGGCGTGACGCATCGTGTTGTCTCTTCTAATATCAGTCTTTGTGTCTGTGTAATATGAGACGAAGCATCGTTTACTGAACGCCTTTCCTGTGGGATGATACAGGATCTGAGAGGATGAGTCACTGAGAGCTGCCAGTTTAAGGATGCTTCATATTGTCTGCAGGCTTGGGGAGTAACGGATTACATGTAACGGGATTTATTCAAAATTGGGGATAACCCCTTACAGACGGATGCTACTAAAACCCTTAATAAAGAGCATATAGTGTTTGTTGTGAAATAATCTGATTGATTTTCTTCTTTGCAAGCTGTACTGTTCTGTAGGCTAATCATTTAAGTGTAAATCTATACGCCTACTGCCTGAATCTGCTTTATGGTTTTCTTTCTTTGGTTCATTTTTCCCTATTTAATTCAGTAGTATGTGCTCATGTGTTTCATTGTTGGTGTATAGGCTACTGCCTTAATATGTTTAATGAAAGGCAGGTTTTCCTGGTGGTGGCGAAAGTCCATAGGGACTTGGCTTGGCAACTGGAAGGTCGCCAGTTCAAGTCCCGGCAAGACCAAGTGCTACAGAGGTGTCCCTGAGCAAGGCACCGTTCCCTACACTGCTCCCCGGGCGCCGTTCATGATGGCAGCCCACTGCTCCTAACACTAGGATGGGTCAAATGCAGAGAAACCATTTTGTTACTTACTGTAGTACCTGTACTGTGTAATGACAATAAAAGTACAACAACAACAACAACAACAACAACAACAACAACAACAACAATATGTCGTTTTCTTTTCTGATGTTACATTGTTCTGTTGTCTTAATACACCTTAGCATTCGATATTGAAGTCCAAAAGTAATCGGGTTACTTAAAGGAGTCAAATGGAGGTGTTTCAGACAGGGGGGAGAAACTGTGTCTGGAGGGACCTTTGGGATTTTAGCCTTTGCAGACCATTGACATGCACTTAACCTCTACAACACACTACAGGAAAGAGACAACCACAAAAAGCATAATAGGGCCACTCTAATGGAAAGACGTCATGTATAAAATATAAGGGAGAGACAGAAATAGAAACAGGCGAGTCAGAGTGCTTGTGTGCTGCATTTGGAAATAGTGTGTGTTTATTCATTTGTTCAAACAGACATCTGCTGTCAGGTGTCTGAATGGAAAATAAAAGAAATCCTCCTGAGTTAACTATTTTTTCTCTTTCATTTCTGCCTTTTCTGTTCTGGACGAGCACTCTAGGGATACGTGTGACAAAGTGTGATGAGACACACACACACACACACACACACACACACACACACACACACACACACACACACACACACACACACTATTACACAAGCAATGCTAAAGTCACGGTAAGTCACACACACCCCGGGGCATCTGATCATGTCCCATGACCTTGTAGGTCAAACGTTGAAGATACGATCAACAGCTTTTAGCGTTAAAGAGATCTGAAACTGACATCACACACTGTCTGGAAACACAGTTTTGTTTTCTGTGCTGAACACATGATGCTAGAAGAACAAACATCACTGTGAGATGAGTTTCTCTATCAAAAGATACTACATTATTTACACTGGAAGGACATCCTGTGCACATCTACAGTGGAGCTGCTGTCAGAGCTAATGATTAACACTTTAACTCTGTAAACACGCTTCTGCCTCACAGGTTGGCCTTCTGTATTAATCTCCACACTGATACACACACATGAGCATGTCCACTGAACTCCTACTAGATGCTCTATCACTCTAAACTAAACCCTGATACATTATTACTGTGATGTGCAATTAGCCTCACATTATTCATCTTATTTGGTTAAGAAATCATGCAAAATAGCCCTTTTTTCATCAGTTAAATAAACAGGTGCAGTCACACTCCCCCTCTGCATGAAACTCCTCTTTACTTCTGTAACATAATGACATCACTATGTAACACTCACGCTTCTATTGGCCATCGCTCCAACACATTGTACGAGATAGGCTAAGGGGCGGGACATCTCTGAGCAGTTGACCAATCACAACAGAGCCGGCCAATCAGAGCAGACTGGGCTCTGGTTTCAGACAGAGGGTGAAAAGAGGTGCTGCAGCACAGGCAGTATGAGAAAAATAAAGAGCTCTTTGAACCTGAAAGCATGGAGACATGTCACAGTGATTCACACCATTTTAAAGCCACTCTAAATAATGACCTTTTTTAGCAATTCATTATAAAGATAATTTCTGTGCTTTTCAGTCTTTTACTAGTAACTTCTCCATTTCAAATCCTCGTTTATTAATTATCTCCACTTTCCCAGGCTGCCAAAAGTCTTCTCCTTCACAGTTTTTATACTTTAACACTATAACTGAATAATCACATCCATTACTCACTTATATTAAAGGGCCCATGTCATGCTTTTCTGATTATTACCCGTCCCCTTGTGTGTTATGAAGGTTTTTCTGCATGTAAACGGTCTGCAGAGTCAAAAACCCTCAAAGTACACCCTGTAGCGAGTACAACTCTTAGAAAAGACCTGTCTGTGCTGCCCCAGAACGCCTCGTTGGAGATTTATCTTTTTCCATTGTTTTCTTCTTGGGTTCTGTGACGTGTGAACACCCAAATCAACAACAAATGACCGGATTGGCCCAAATGGACCTATCTGCGGAGCACCTCACACACCAGGATCCCTTGGCTAACTATCAGGGAGTCCCATTGACTTGCATAGAGCTCCCTGGTTGGTAATGTACGAGTTGGGATCGCAGAGAAATGCTCTCCGCAGACCCATTCTCACAGCGTTATAAACCTTTTTCTTACTCAATATCAAGCCACACTTATTGTTTTTATTTCGGCTGTGAGTGTTTGTGTGTGCTCAGGATGAGTTTAGCTTGTTCTCGCTGTATCGCCGACCCCGAAACCTGTCCGCTCCTCGCAGCAACGAGCTTCACAACGTCCCGACCAATCAGAGCACACTGGGCTCACAGGGATGGGTGGGGGGGCTCAAGAGCTCCAACAAGCCGTTTAGGACAGAGGGTGAATACACATACCCTCCTGGCTGGTCTACCTGCATGTGCCATCCGACCTCTGCAGCTCATCCAGAATGCAGCTGCTCGCCTGGTCTTCAACCTTCCTAAATTCTCCCACACCACGCCACTCCTCCGCTGCCTTCACTGGCTTCCGATAACTGCTAGAATCCACTTCAAGACAATGGTACTTGCGTACCATGCTGCGAATGGATCTGGCCCTTCCTACATCCAGGACATGGTTAAACCACCCCAGCACGTGCACTCCGCTCTGCATCAACCAAACGGCTCGCTGCACCCTCGCTGCGAAGGGGACCCAAGTTCCCATCAGCAAAAACACGTGGGTTTGCTATCCTGGCTCCAAAATGGTGGAATGAGCTCCCCATTGACATCAGGACAGCAGATAGCTCACACACCTTCCGGCGCAGACTGAAAACTCATCTCTTTCGACTCCACTTCGAGCGATATAACTATTAACAAAGCACTTATATACTAATAAAGGACTGGCTTATCTAAAGCCAGTTGAGTAGCACTTGAAATGTTTTTGCTCTATGAAGCCTGATATACTTATGATTCTGTTTTCTTCAAGTTTGTATTTTGTTGGTCGCACGCACTTATTGTAAGTCACTTTGGATAAAGCGTCAGCTAAATGCAATGTAATGTAATTAGAGCTGTCAAACGATTAACATTTTTAATCAGATTAATCACAGTTTAAAAATGTATTAATCATGATTAATCACCATTCGAACTATGTCCAAAATATGCCATTTATTTATGTATATTGTTGTGGGAATGGAAAGATAAATGAAAGAAGGCGGATATATCCATTTAACATACAGTATCTATGTTTATTATAACATTTTTCTGCGTGTCAAAATGAAAGACAACCCACACACCTATCAATCATCAAACCGTGGGGTCTTAATTCATTACGTGTTGATTTCTATCAACGGGGGAGTACTTCAGGAAAGTCGACAGAGGGGGGGGGGCGGCGGCGGCGGCTAGTGGAGTACTTCGTGACCACGGAGTGTGAACGTTGTGATCAGCTGTTTTAGCTCAGTTCTCCTGTGAAGGGGGGAGTCTCCCTCCGCCGCCGGTTGGCGTAGTTTTGGCACAATTCCGTTGTACAGACCGACGTTAACAGCAGCCCTGTCTGTGCACACGGAGACCGACTCTGTCGTCCGGTGATCTAACCGCCTTCTGGAAAAGCTTCACAAGTACGTCGGTACGCAAATGCGCTTTGTGACACAAGTGACGGTACGCATTTCAGATTACGCACATAACCTGCGTACCAGTTATGTGCACCCCTGTACTACAGCAAAAGTATTCTCCGTCGGGACTTCCTGCAACAACACCACGCCGTTATCAAAGATGTTCTATTGAGAAGACGATCACTACGTGACAAAAGTTTTCAAAACCGTGGCTACTGAAATCAATCTTACTAACTGCTGTCTGTGCAATTTACTCCGCGCGAGTTGGCAGACTTTATTTAGCTTACTTTAACATCATTTTTCATGGTGGGGCTCAGCCATTTCTTGGTATGGGTGTAGCCTACCCCAGCCATACCCTGGCGCTGCCACTGGTGGCACGTATGGGGCGGGCCATTCTGCACATGCGTTAAATGCGTTAAATATTTTAACGCAATTAATTCAAAAAATTAATTACCGCCGTTAACGCGATAATTTTGACAGCACTACATGTAATGTAATGTAACATACTACACAGAGATGCTGTATGAGAAACCAATGTGAGTTAGGAAAATTGCACAATGTAAATCTATTTTAGTAGACCTCAACAAGTGGGGAAGTTCATGAGATCTTTCTAGAGGGTTATCAAGAATAACTTTTATCCAATGACCTTCTCCCTCTCTGTCTGTGTCTGTGTATTCTCTTGTTCCGATTAACCCAGCCAAATCTTTCTTCTTGTTTTGTATCTATATCTACGCCGGGATCCGGAGTCGAGGCTGATCCTCTTGCTGTAGTCCTGTGTCTTGGATCCTCTATCCTGAGTTCTGGATTAAGTCGTGGACTTCGGGTCGTGGCTGAACCTGTCTCTGTGGTCCTGCCTTGGGTCTCGTCATGCTGCTTCCCTGATGGCTTCCACAGGATTGTAGCTGACATCCTCGTGGATTCATCTTCTTATTACAGACACATGCATTTCCTAACATTCGGTCTATATGCTTTAAAATGTATTATCTCTTCGATTTACACACGGCATCTATTGCACGTCTGTCCGTCCTGGGAGAGGGATCCCTCCTCTGTTGCTCTCCCTGAGGTTTCTCCCATTTTTTCCCCTTAAACTGTGGGTTTTTCTCTGGAAGTTTTTCCTTGTACGATATGAGGGTCTAAGGACAGAGGGTGTCGTTTTTCTCATACTGATATTCTGAACAATCTGTGCTGTTGTATTTGCTGTAAAGTGTCTCTACTTGGCTGATTTTATTATATGTACAGCACTTTGGCTCGACCAAAAATCGTTTATAAATGTGCTATATAAATAAAACTTGATTTGATTTGAACAATGGAAATATGATCAGTAGAAATGGCCATGACATGGGACCTTTAAAGAATCAGTTGATGGATGCTGACATTTAAATGAATGCAGTTTCAAACCAAGTTCTGCAAAACCGTCCACTTCCCCAATCTGTTAATGTGAAGCCGTATTTTAGACAATCAAAAGTGTTTGAAAGAGGTTACAGATGATGCATTGATGTGTCTATCATAGCTGGTAAAGGTGGAGCAAATTACAAATACTCTGTATACTGCTGCTGGATATCTTAACCTTTCACAATATACCATAGTTTCATTATTTGTGTATTTATATGTTCTATGAGTAGATAAAGCAGCACAACTTACTATTATGAAGTCATGTGACTATGCTGTAGTTTGTTTTAGACACATTTTACCTTTTGTACCTCTGGCAATAGCACTTACGCTTCAAAGTGGTGAATTAGCAAAAATCTGTAGCAAACACCTGTTTTGTTTTCTACAGATTTATCTTATTTTTGGCAACCTTTCTAAATCCAATGTGAAAATCCCACTGCTTTTTGTAAAGGGAGCCCTTGTAATATCTACACAAATGTCACCACTTTATAAACTGATTAGAGGTCTCTTAATAATTGAAAGACACCTGTGTGTTTGTGCGGAGCGTTTACAGGTACCTGCAATTAATGAATAACAGAGAGTGTATGGTTCACGGGCCAGTAGATGCAGGTCAAGTTTGCTTTACTTTCCAACCGTCCGCTCTGATCAGTGATATGTTTTATCAGCGGCTTTGGTCACACATTTCTCTGATGTTCCCGTGCCGCTCGCAGCGACAGAGGGCTGGGATTGTGTTTGAGGAGCGAGCAGACGGGACCCAAAGTCACAGGACACAAGGACATCGCTGCCAGGATCTGGGCAAAGAGCTACAAAGCTTTTATTGTTGCTCAGAGGAACCTCGAGCGGACAAATGACAAAGAATTGCAAGCCCCCCCCCCCTCTCCTCTTACATCTAACTGGAGTTTCTGCAGAAGAAAAGCAAACAAGGACTTTTGGGGGTTTATCTTGAAACCATAACTTTCCTGCAGGGTTCATTGAATTTTGCATGTGTCTCTTTTTCTCCCACATGCACTATTCATAGGGTTTCGATGCAGAGGACTTGTGTATTTATTTTTTAATGTAATCCAAAACAACAACCCTGCAATAAGCAGGTTACACTTTACAATGTGTTTGTGTGTTTATCTGTTTGACATTGAACCTGTATTTCATTGAAGCCATAAGTTAATTATTTAGAAATAATTAGGTTTCCAAATCCCCACACCCAGAGGATTTTAACATTTGCCTTCTATATTTTATAGTTACATCCTCCATTATATAGTGTATTGTTTCCAATAGTTAAGATGTACAGCATTAACGTTGGAGTAAAGGTTTTATTTTCATTGCACAAAAATAACAATAGTGGTTTCCATTATACGGCATTTATATATACAGTCTATGGTGGTTTCACACTATGTTCTTCACAAGAAAAGCAAATGAACACTATTTAATTTGAATTATGTGTGTTTTATTTAAATGTATAGCATCTGGTGTCATTATGCTGGCCGCTATTAAAAATGTGAAATGGTTTCAAAACACAATCCTGACTAAGCTTTGTCACCAAGACATGTTCCTCTGATCTTAACTACAGTAAAGTGAAAATATTTCGAAGTTTTTGCCTTTTTTTAACTTAAAAATAAGGTTTCATGTTATTTTATTGAGGTCTATTGACCATATAGCCAAAAAGGAATGGGTTAGAATGAAGTTGGATTAAAAGATGTGGGTAATGATTAACATGATATGCTTTGACAGTGAAATCAGGACTGCAGTTGTACAGCTTACAGGAAGGTTAACCACAAAGTAATGTGTTAATAGTTTATTATCATGTAAAAAAAATCCAACCTGTCCTTGAAGCATCAGCACAAGCTCCTATTGCACGGCTGCATGCGTGATCAAATGTGTGTGAAGATGTATGTTTGTGTGTGCGTGTGCGTGTGTGTGTGTGTGTGTGTGTGTGTGGTGTGTGTGTGTGTGTGTGTGTGTGTGTGTGTGTGTGTGTGTGTGTGTGTGTGTGTGTGTGTGTTGCACCAACTCCAAAATGATTTCCCATGATTCTCACCTGTAGCACAAACAAACCATTTCTACTGTTCCCTTCAGAGTGCTTAATGTAACAGTTCCAGGAAGTTTATGATATAGCTGTGTGTGTGTGTGTGTGTGTGTGTGTGTGTGTGTGTGTGTGTGTGTGTGTGTGTGTGTGTGTGTGTGGTGTGTGTGTGTGTGTGTGTGTGTGTGTGTGTGTGTGTGTTTGACCATAAAGGCTGACCTAGAATAACATTGTTCCTGCTGCTTAGAACACTCAGGAATGTCCCATCATAAACTTGGATGTCCTCACAACAGCGGTTTGTTGTGGTTTATTGTGACCTGAATTGTGATGCTTTGTTTCCTGTGTTTACAATTCACATTTTTAAAACTTCCTTTAGAACATGCATGTCAAACTCAAGGCCCGGGGGCCAAATCCGGCCCGCGATGGAACTATCTTCGGCCCGCAGGATAATGTCTAATTACTATTAGATCTGGCCTGCCGGTATATTGCACGCACTCAGTGGCGCCGTAAGGGGGTGAAAAGTTAGGACGATTCTAAGGGCCCGTGACTGACAGGGGCCCCTACAATTGTAGAACATTAAGAAACAAATGTTTAAGTAACCTTTCATCAATCATCAATAATTAACATTAATATAACATTATTGATAATGTACTCACTAAACTTACGATTCATCTCACTTTTTTTGTTCGAAAAGTTAATTAACCAAAGCATCGAACACCCCCCTCTATTTACATGTAATGGTTTGGTCCTGTCTCCAAACGCTGTGCGGCACCGCATTTTCTATCAGAGTGAGAGCATGTGAGGCAGGGATGCGAGTACTTACGTGTGTATGATGTCTCAACGACTAACAAAGTCAGGCTTTCAAAAAAGAAAAGAAAGGAGAGAAAGACAAGAGAGTTTTGCTCTGATTTAGCACCACCATCAGGCCTTTTCATTTTCATTTCCGTTTTGTTGTCCATTTACACTTTAATACCCGCTTATTTTGTAGTTGGTATATTTAATTAGAGAATCTGCTGCTTATGTTATGTTATAAATGATAATATTGGTGTTAATGTTCACTTTATTTTAATTTAAGAGGTCATGTATATTTAAGTTATACTTATTTTGATTTATGAATGTTCCATTCAAAAATGTTATTAAAAAGGCATGTACACCATAAAAGATGACTATTGAGGTCTATTGTCAGGAATGTTAGTGTTATATCAAATAGTGGATTCTACTGCAGCAGAATGTTGCAGTCTGCACAGTGTTATATTTTCACCGCTCAGTGTCAGTAAATATAGTGCAGTTAGTATTAGTATACAAGATAGAAGCAAGCCTGTACAGGTAGTTATTTAAAGCATAAATGAGTCGATTGGGTTCTGGAGGTGTGGTTACAGCAATTGTGCTTGGTTTGCGTGGCCTGGGCCTGGTGGTGGGGCCCAATGTGATATATTTTCATGGGGCCCAAAATCCCTGGCGGCGCCCCTGCACGCACTACTAATATTACAAATCCCACAATGCAATGCCAGTGCGTTGGCATGTCAATTGAGGGCCCGCGAGCGCAAGCCTTTGATCCACTCGCTCATTAGCAGCCTTAGTGAGCTAGTCACCGTTGGTAAACAATTCAGCTATCCCTCTCTCCGAAAAATGACTAAACGAAAGGTGGACTTTGAAAACAGGGATTTCCAAGGCAGGAGGGAAGCAGAATATATGTTCGGGGATATAAAGGGCAAACCTGTTGGTCCTGTGTGCGGAGAATGTGTGGCTGTAATGAAAGAATACAACTAGGACGACACTATGAAACGAAACACTACGACAAGTTCATGCATGTGGACAAAAAGCAGTAAAGAAAGACAGAGGACAGTATCGTAGAGCTGAGTAA
This sequence comes from Gymnodraco acuticeps, assembly GCF_902827175.1. Lineage (NCBI taxonomy): Eukaryota > Metazoa > Chordata > Actinopteri > Perciformes > Bathydraconidae > Gymnodraco > Gymnodraco acuticeps. The sequence continues at coordinate 51,444 of NW_022989931.1, forward strand.
TCACTTGTTACAATCATTTCTAAAAAGGCTTAGCAGTACAGATACATGTGGGCTCACTATTTGGCAAGCAACCAGTCACAGTTGCCCTGTTTATCTCATGTCTTTTAAAAGCTTATTAAGGATTTATAAAGTGTTCACAACCTAACTAATACATTAATTGCAAACTATTCTTCAACCCTATATAAGGGTAGTCTTATTAAGTGGTACCAAAACATGTATTTAACCAACAGAGGAAATGTAATGCCATGGCGTTGTGTCACTGTGTGCTACTTTAGGTCAGGACACGCTTCACAAAGATTAGTATGTTCAGAATGTGTACATGCAGCGTATAAATAGCGAGAGTCATTTCTAAGCTGTTGCATCTTAGTTTCTTCCTGAGAGGGAGGGGGGACATTCCTTCATGCTGACAGCTGTCATTCTCAACATTGTTTTATAAAGACAGGAAACCACCCGTCTGTCATCTGTACCTGCACGTCAGCTCTGAGATATGTCGCCGCGCACTTTTCTTATCTCATGTTGTCACAATAAGCTTTTATTGTGTAAACAAAGAGTGTTCTACACAGCATCTGTAGCTCGACACAGCTCTGCTTTACACAAAACGTCACTTTATAATGAGTGACTTCAGTATTGGTGATCACCTGTCAGCATATGAGCATTATCTCACATACAAGATGAGATGATATCAACCTTTATCTGCTTAGGATCTCAAACTGCAAATAGTGAGCAAGTGTTTTCTCAATTGTAATGTATTGTAATAATGTATTTATTATTATTTAACGACAGTTCAACATTGCGGTAATGTAACTCTCAGCTAATAAAGTTTAACTCATCATATTTCATACATAGTGTTCATACTTCATGGTTTAAATATTTGAAAATGAGTCAGTTTATAGGATAAATGTTTGTGTGTGTGTGTGTGTGTGTGTGTGTGTGTGTGTGTGTGTGTGTGTGTGTGTGTGTGTGTGTGTGTGTGTGTGTGTGTGTGTGTGATGTTTCTGACCGTGTCAACCGTTTTAATCGTTGCATAATAAAAATTACAACACCTGCAGTTGATTTTTATGACAACTCATTTTGTATTATTTTTCTGTTTCTGAATCTATGGATTACGGGAATCTCTGTGTGTGTGTGTGTGTGTGTGTGTGTGTGTGTGTGTGTGTGTGTGTGTGTGTGTGTGTGTGTGTGTGTGTGTGTGTGTGTGTGTGTGTGTGTGTGTGTGTGTGTGTGTGTGTGTGTGTGTGTGTGTGTGTGTGTTCCTGGCACTGGAAACACGCATTGTTTTTTGGGTCTTGGCTCAGTTACCCTGCAGGCTGTAATCACACACACCATCGGGGAGGCTTCCGAGCATCGTGCTCATTAAATATACAGATGAACAAGAACCAAAGCTGCAAAAGTCTTGTAGAAATGACAACATTTAAAGAACAGTTGTCCATAACGTGCAACAAAAATAATATGCTTATACATAAAATGAAAAAAATAAAGCATCCTTTTGGATGAAATCAAACTGAACACATCATGAGTGACCCTGGAAGTTAACAGCCTGTCCTCCTACAAAAAACGACCAAATAGGTCGATTGTTTAAGCACCTTAGATTACGACCCATAGCCACGTTTTAAAGTGTAGCACCTCTAGTGGTCGTGTAAGAAACAACATGCTCCCGTTTATTTACAAATAACCCTCTCTGTTAAATCCTAAATTGTAGAATAGTTTGGCCATTAAAACGCTTTTTGATTAGATTTCTAGCGAGAAGTGTATATTGTACTTTTAGAATCCACGTCCAGTGGATGTGTAGGATATATAGTTTGATAGATATTACGAAGATGATTTGAGGTTTCGCCAGGATAACGCGTATATGCGGCAGCTTCCATGTAAAGTTAGCGTGGGTGAAAACACTTTTTCCGGTCTCGAAGTTTTCATAATAAAACCGGATATATTCCCTTCACTGTCAAATGATTACACAGTGATATCTCCATTACTCATCCACTAAAAAACATCAGTTTATCCTTATTAATTACACAATATTGATTGGTTTAAATGGTGTGCAATGCTTTTGTGTTTTTAACCTTCGATTCAGAGAAACAAATAGTTTTTTAGGAGTTTAGACACTACAGAGTTTCCGAAGACACTACACTACCCAGAATCTCCAGCTATCGTTTGGGACTGCAACATCCGCCTTGCTTTACAAACCCTGTGATTAGTCATCAAGCCCTGTGATTGGATGTTGGAGTGGCAGTGCGACAAGGTTACGCTGAGCGTCAACAGCTCTTTGAAATGGAATGGAACCACGGCAGACTTTCCAAAACTAGAATTGGACAGGTCCAGCCCCCGGCCCCATGCTCCATGTATGTAGGCTACTCTTAATATTTAAATGTTTTCATCAAATAAAACTTATTCAACAACAAAATTCAATAACCTGCTTTAACCACTAGGCGGCGCGGGTTACAAAACCAGTGGTGTAGTTAATAAAACATAATAATATCAAACATAATATGACTATTAACTTTATTGTGAAATTAAAACAGAACGGTAAAGGAAAATACAGTTTCAGTCCCTCGATTTGACGCTTATGCATTGTACCATGAACCTGTATAGACCTGTAACAGTCAACTGCATGAGGAGTTGGAAAGGTAATTAATTAATTAATTAATTAAAATGTCGAACTCGGACTTCATTTTAAGGACATTTCGGCCAGGGGTTTAGAGCTATATTTGTTTAACCACCGGATTGGCAAAACAGGAGAGTGTGTGCACCAGTCTGCCTTGATCTATGTATTCATGTCTGTGACACTCACAGTATCTGCTGCCCACAGCTGTTTTATAGAAGGAAAACCTCCTTCACTTCATGAAATCTCTGGAGGGTTAACTCAGCCTCTGAGAAGAGGAGCGCGCAGTGCCTTTCACACATCGCCTTTCACACACCGCCTTTCACACACCGCCTTTCACACACCGCCTTTCACACACCGCCTTTCACGCATCGCCTTTCACCGTGTTTACCTTCAGAATCATTAGAAAGGCTAAGAGCGACCGCAGGCTGATGTGTTTTAACCACACACACCTCTACACACACACACACACACACACACACGCGCGCGCGTACGCACGCACGCACTCACGCACGCACGCACGCACGCACGCACGCACGCACGCACGCACGCACGCACACACACACACACACACACACACACACACACACACACACACACACACACGATCAGGGCTGGACTGGGACAGCAAATCGGCCCTGGCATTTGGACCCAGACCGGCCCAAATCCATAAAACAAACGAATAGTAGCGGTTCCTGACAAGAAGAATAACTCAGTATAATTAAAAAAAACGCTATTATTATCCTTTTTACGTACCAGGGGCAAACAAAACTAATACATACCACAAGTATGTGTAACTATCAATCATTAGAAATTAGACCTTCAAACCCTCTCACAAAGTGAACAGTGACCGAGCACTAATAGGGGGGTCTGGGGGGGTATGCCCCGCCCAGAAGAAAAGTTTTAAAAATAACCCCTTAAATGATGACTTCTAGTGAATTTAGGGGGGGGGGACCCTATAGTGCCCTGCCTCCCCTTTCTATGACAACACAATAGAGATAGGACCAGATGAGTCTACAGGATGAGTCGACGGCATCTTTTCTTGGGCTTGTTTCTCCCACAGATTGACCCTCTGATATGACTCCCTGATAAACACTGCTATGTCATTGATTAGGTTGAAAAGTGTTCCACATTCGATGACAGTTTGGGTAGTTTCAGCCAGGACAAGATTAAGAACATGAGCATAGCACCACACATGGACATGAGTGGGTGACTGGGAGGTCATCAGTGCAGAAAATCCTTTGTACCGGCCTGGCATATTGGATGCTCCATCTGTTGCATTACCTATACACATGCCCTTGTCCAGTTTCAGATGCTCTAAGACCTCTGAGAGCAAGTTCACAAAGTATTGTCCGGTGGATGCATGGCACTTCACTAAAGCCACAAGCCTCTCTTGCACAGTCTCATTGACATATTTTAAGATTACTGAACACTGATCCTGAGAAGTTCTGTCTTGTGTTGTGTCCAGCTGAACAGAAAACATTCCGGCCTTCTGGACATCACTGGAGATACTTTCTTTGATTAGACTACCAACAGTTTCTATTATGGAGTTAACAGTAGTTTTGGAGAGTAGGGGGATGAGAGACCCTCTACCTTTTGTTCCACTGGATTGGTGCAATTTCTTGCTCTTCTCTACGCAATCATCCAGATGCTCTTTTAAGCAGTCATCATACTTTCCTAATAAAAGGATGAGCTCCAAAAAGTTACCGTGGTCCATGGTGTTGTCAGCTAGCATATATGCTCCCTCATTCTCCACCTGCCTGCACTTTCACCACATCCACCACACGCTCCAAAACCTGACGTCTCTTTCGGACTTGTTCCCTATGAGCAGACATCTTACTGCCAGCAAACATGCTTTCGATGTCTGCTTTAGAGCACCGTAAGAAAAAAGCTTCAGCACAGGTTGAATGTGTAATGCTCTTTTCGTGCTCCTCTGTACGCTGGTGTGCGTGCCTCCAATCTGACATTCCAGTTATAAATGTGCCAGTTTCAGTCCTCTTCCCAAATGCCAGACATACATGTCAGAGTTAAAGGGGACCTATCATGCAAAATGCACTTTTTGATGTATTTTATACATAAATATGTGTCCCCGGTGTGTCGGGGAACTCACGCAGCGTCAGAAAATAACCCAAATCTTTTAAAAACGGGTGTACAACGAGATACAGATTCCATCCGAACTGACGTCAATTCGGCGGCGGACCCACAGAAAGTTGCTATCGGAAACAATGCCTGACGTGTTTTGGATGTCTTTGTTAACATTAGCAAGCCTCGCTAACACTCAGAGCTAACCTGTCCTAGAGAGCACATGTGTTTAAAAAGCAGAAAATAAAAAAGGAACTCACCTTGTGATAAACCCGCAAGAGAAAAAGCATTTGAGCTCCATACTGTTTCAGAAATAATCCTTGACGTGGTTTAAATAGGATGGCGTTTTATCACAGCAGAATTTAACTTTATCTCCGGTAGAATTCTGATCAGGCATTAGCTCCGCCTCCTCTTATTTTATTTTTTTCAAGCTAAGGACCCAAGATCCGTGTTTCTCTAACAGGGCTTCAAAAGAGGGGTTTGAGCAGTATGAGGCATGGCTACAATGGTGAACTGTTTGATATTTTGAATAGAAATATTCACAGACATGTTTTGTAAAGGTATGGTCCTACAATATATGTTTCAAATATAGCATGATAGGTCCACTTTAAGTATTTTAAACATTTCCACCTGCTGTTTTAAAATGTCTTTATTGATTGTTTGTAGCGTTTCAGCCAAAATGCATATATGAAAAGGCACTTTTCTGAATGCATTTTTATTGAGCTGTGGCAGTAAATAAAGTTTTAATTTCTTTAAAGTCTGTGTAGCTAAAAACATCCTTATTATGTCTCCTGCAGTCCAGTCTTTATTATGCTAATCATCAGCCCTGCTCACATCATTTGTTCCATGTTGAATCCAATATTTAGTTCTCAGTACAACACTGTAGTTTTAAGCAAAGTCAATGTGAGCCATCTTAAAGTGAGTAACCTCGATACTCTTTAAAATCCCCGTCATTACTTGTCTCATCAGTTCTTGATCGAAGCTTCTGGTGTGCAGCGACTCTTTTATTCCCCTCTCATCCTGCCCCTCATTAACAGCAGTGTGTTGGATTAAACCTGATACAGGAGCAGCTGGGTGGCAGCCTGTGCTCTGCAGGCACCCTTGGGTGATCATACACACACACACACACACACACACACACACACACACACACACAGCAAACAACGCCTCACTGAGCACCTGAGACTATGAGGTGGAGGGGGGGAGACACCTGAGTCCTGGCTGTCTGCGGACTCCCTCACACCCGCCGGTCATCCTATCCCGTCCTGTTTTACCGCCAAGATTAGCACCCTGCCCTCTGATCTGATGACACAGTGATTGGTGGAGGGCTCTCATGTACAAGGAGCCATTAACCCTCTAACACACAGCAGGGTGTGGACCATATGCACATGTGTGTGCTCATGTGTTTGACATTAATCCGAGAGATGAATTAGGCAGTTAGCGCCTGGAGGTAATAGGGTGTTGCAGGAGTCCTAATACCTCAAAATTAGTTAGCCTTCACTTCCCTTGTCTTAGAGTCCACGCCTTTTTTAACGTGTTTATGATTAGATGCCTGAAATGTAGCTATGTGGTTTATACGAGATTTTTAAATGTTGTTCTACGACATAAAATACATCAGTACATTTCTGACTGGTTAATGTCTGAAGCTTAGTCGTAAAAACACCAATACTGAACGTCATCATGCCAAACATTAGCCCCCTTTAGCTTAGCAGTGGTAACCTGAAGTCATGTTGATTGATTGATTGAAAAGTTTATTAACAGCTTGTATATTGGGTACAGTACAGTACAGCTCAAAACATACAATTGTTAAGGGGATGCAGACCAGAGAAAGACTTTCGTCTTGTTTACATCAGGGTCCCCCATTTCCAATTCATCATGTCATTTAAGACATATAAGACATACAGATGTGACTGTGCCATAGCTTAACGTTAGCTTTTTACTTAAATTAGTTAATATGTTAAGGTTATCCTGCTGAACATAGCATGTAAGGATCATTAACATGTGTTTGCCACAGATCTTATATTCCGCAATATTCAAAACCATGTCACCACTCCATACATCCAGGAGTACTATGAGCTTACTGGAATCATCTTTTATTGAGGAGAGGGTCATTAGGTTGTGATGGTGATTCATCATATCATTAATAATCCTTGAAATATTAAACAGTATGTATTGATTCATTCTGCCAGCAGATGATCACGGAAATGTTTTAAATGTATGGCAACCTAAGAGGGACAAATGCATCAGCCTGCTTCTGTAGTCTAGTGTGGTTTTCTTTTAGCAGTTTCAGTACAGAATTAGCATGGCATGTATGTCATTAAACCAAAAAGTAATGCTTGTTTCATGACATTTTCTGATTTTCGTATCCTGGCAGCCGAAGACCAGCGGTTGTAATGACTAAATCAAATACATTCACAAATATTATAATTTATATTTCTAAAGGTTCAATATTGTCTTGATGCTGTTGGGTACTGTAGATTTTGAAAAACTGAAGGAAATAATGAATTGTTTGCCACTGTTTGGTTCGGAGACGTTTTCACTGCTTTCATATTTTGTTATGCAACTTGTGTTTTCTTTGGGGTTTCCCCCCCTTTCTTTCATAGAGATTGTTTCACTCATACCATGTCATATTTGTACAATCAACTGAACACCAGTGTGATCTTTCTGCTTTGTCCAACTGTGTAAACCCAACTTCCAGTGAGACTTCAGAGTGTTTGCATGCAGTTAATCGTGAGTGATACTATGGATTATTATTTATGAGTACAGGCTGGTGTCCATTGTTTCCGCGGGTGGACCAGCTGTGTGTCTGTTCCTCAGGGGGATGTGGGGCCTGTGCAGTCTGAGGACCCCCTTTTGTCTTGGCCTTGGTCATTAAAAGAGCCCAGCCTGGGGACTGGCCTCCTGCTGTTTGGAGACCCCACACCCGTCACCACACACTCACACACAACACACAACACACAACACACACACAATGGGAGTGGAGCACAAGTATGATCTGCAGCGACATGTAAAGCGATTTTTGCCGTTTGCTTTAAAACCATGAACAAGAGCTCCTTCCCTGACCAGTTGTACCGCTTTGTCACAATAATTTGCCATCGTTCTTACACTCTCAATAAGCAGCAACAGGTATAACTGGCAAACAATGTGGGCTTCGTAAATACTTGGACACCCTTCTGGGGAAAACCTGGTCTGATTAAGAGAGACGGCATTCATCCTACTTTGGAAGGTGCAGATCTCATTTCGGCAAACATTTCAGGGCTTTGTGGACTTAATCCATGACAAACTGGAGTTGAGACCAGGAGGCGGAGTCGCAGTCTTACACGCTTCTCTGCGCTCTGTCCTAGGCAGTCATCCATAGGAATCCCGAACCCAATAAAATACCCAATATTAACAGTGTGTGTCTGCCCAAGGACAAGTTAAGGTAAAACCTAATAGAGGTGTCATACATAATAACCTAATAAAAGTAAATGTAACAACTACTACAGTGCAACAAAACAGGAAGATTAAATGTGGTCTCTTAAACATAAGATCTCTAGCATCGAAAGCAATATTGGTAAATGATTTAATATCAGATATTGATATATGCTGTCTCACTGAAACTTGGTTGAGACATGAAGAATATGTCAGCATAAATTAGGCCACTCCACCCAGCCATATCAATACTCATATTGCCCGAGGCACGGGCCGAGGAGATGGAGTTGCAGCAATCTTTGACTCAAGTTTACTTATCAATACTAAACCAAAATTAAATTATACCTCCTTTGAAAGTCTTGTTTTTAGTCTTACGCATCCGACCTGGAAAACTTTGCAGCCAATCTTATTTGTTACAGTGTACCGTGCACCAGGTCCTTATTCAGAATTGTTATCAGAATTCTCTGAGTTTTTATCAACTTTGGTTCTTAAAACAGATAAAGTAATTATCGTAGGTGACTTTAATATTCATGTTGACGATGATAAAAATAGCCTTACTGTTGCATTTAACTCTATATTAGATTCTGTTGGTTTCTGTCAGAGTGTAAATAAACCAACCCACTGCTATAATCACACTCTCGACCTTGTTCTGACTTATGGTATTGAAATTGAGCAACTATTAGTCGAACCGCATAATCCTGCTTTATCCGACCATTTCTTAGTAATTTTTGAAGTACTGTTACTAGACTACAAAGCATTAGTCAAAAGCTCCTGCAGCAGAAACCTATCTGTTAGTGCTATAGCCAAATTTAAGGAAGAGATTCCACCAATACTTAACTCGATAGCATGTCTGCATGAAAGAGAGGAAACATATACAAAACCACCACCCCAAACCACCCCAAATTGATCATGTTGTTGATAGTGCTACAGATGCGCTGCGAATAAAATTAGACTCTGTTGCTCCAGTCCTTTGAAAAAGAAGAAAATAAAACAACATAGATTAGCTCCATGCAGTAGCGTAGGCAGAAATGTACTTTAGGGTGGGCCTGTAAAAAATAGGGTGGGCCAGATTTTTCTTCTGCGCATCAGAAGCTAACAACAATCCCCGCCGGTACCGGTGGCAGATTACTTTTAGAATACTTTTAGAATACTTTCTTTTTCCATAACAGATGGGTATGTTTTGGTGAACAGGAGACACGTATTTTACTGTTTTAATGGCTTATCAAGAGCACAAACACAACATCTTGGTGTCATTCTGGACAGCTCTCTCATCTGCACCCCACATAAAAAACATCACCCAGACTGCATTCTTTGTACTGTCTTAAAACCTTTCCTTAGAATATGTTATGAATTGTAAGGTGTCCTTGGTGCTTTGAAAGGCACCCCTAAATAGAATGAATTATCATTATTATTATTATTATTATCTGAAACGATGTAATAACTTTAAAAACTTTTTCCAGTCACTTGCCCCAGGCATTCAGCAGCAGCAGGCCATTCACTTTGATTTTATCCCGTTATAAATGTCATAATTTCGACAATAAAGAAATGCTACATAAACTTTATCTTGCACATTTTTATCTAACCATCTCCGTTTCTAACTTTCATTATATTTTAAAAGAGATCTCTCTTTCTCATCTGCGTGCGGGGGCGGGGCCTCACAGACACGCTGCATCTCTCTCTCGCTCACAGACATGCTGCAGCGCTGTGCAGTGTGCACACAGTTCTGCCCGGGCCCGGCGCCACAAGGGGGCAAAAGGGGGCATTGCCCCCTCAGTTGTATTATTTGCCCCCTCACTTTGAGCATCATTCATCCATAGAAAAGTAAAATAAATGTCACAATTATTAAATAACTTAAAATAATTATTTCCCCCAACACACGTTACTATGTGTAGATCAGATATGTGGGCAGGCAGCATGGGCGGCGCCAGGATTTTTTTGATGCAGTAGCTTAGCAGTTGCTATATGACAGCACGGCGTTGCTAGTTAATTTTCAAAATAAATAAACAAACAATACCAGTGGGCCAAGCACGAGCCTGTTCATATTGTAGCTATTCAAAATCACAGATCACGAGCCTTCAATGTCGAAAATGTTCTCTTTATTTTCTGGTAGGCCTATTGACGGCTAACCCTAACCCTTTCCCACAGTATTGAGTATGTAAGTCGCTTTGGATAAAAGTGTTTAACAAGTGACATGTAATGTAATACCATTACACCCTAAGCATACAAGTACACAATAGCGATCGTTCACTGTTTCAACTGGCATGCTGTGGCATTTAACCACACCGCAGACAGACAGCCGCGATCGCTAAAAACGCTGCAGCCTTTGACCTTTGACCTTTGACCAGTATAGTGTTATCAACAGCTCCCGGAAACGTAAGTTCTAATATTACACTAGATAGTAAACTAGAATGCTTTTCAGCCATTAACCTTGAACAATTAAATTCAATGATTCTCTCTTCTAAACCATCAATGTGTATGTTAGACCCAATTCCAACTAAGCTGTTGAAGGAAGTTTTTCCATTAATTAGCACTTATTTATTAAATATTATGAATATGTCTTTATTATCAGGCTATGTTCCACAATCATTCAAAGTAGCAGTGATAAAACCGCTTCTTAAAAAGTACAACCTCGATCCAGAGGTTTTAGCCAACTATAGACCTATTTCTAATCTTCCGTTCCTCTCAAAAATTCTTGAGAAAGCGGTCGCAAAACAGCTGTGTGATTACTTAAAAAACAATGATTTATTTGAAGATTTTCAGTCTGGCTTTAGAACACATCATAGCACAGAGACAGCTCTGGTTAAAGTCACAAATGACATTCTAATAGCCTCAGACAAGGGACATGTCTCTATTTTTGTTTTGCTCGATCGCAGTGCTGCATTTGATACTATCGTCCATGATATCCTATTGCAAAGACTAGAGCACTTAGTTAGCATACAGGGAACTGCTTTAGACTGGTTTAGGTCCTATCTATCTGAACGCTCTCAGTTTGTACGTGTCAATGATGAATCTTCCATGCAAACCAAAGTTAGCCATGGAGTGCCACAGGGCTCGGTGCTCGGACCTATTTTGTTCACATTATATATGCTTCCGTTAGGCAATATTATAAGGAATCATTCTGTAAACTTTCATTGTTATGCGGATGATACTCAACTATATTTATCCATCAAGCCTGATGAAATCAATCATCTAAATAAAATTCAAGACTGCCTTAAGGACTTAAAAACGTGGATGACCTTACATTTTTTTATGTTAAACACGACCAAAACTGAAGTTATTGTACTTGGCCCGAAGAATCTACGAAACAAATTATTTAAAGATATACTTACTATGGATGGCATTAATTTGGCCTCCAGTGAGACTGTAAGGAATCTTGGTGTTATATTTGATCAGGATTTATCCTTTAACGCCCACATAAAATCAATTTCAAGGACCGCCTACTTCCATCTACGTAACATTGCAAAAATCAGGCATATCTTGCCTCAAAACGATGCAGAGAAACTAGTCCATGCATTTGTTACTTCAAGGCTGGATTATTGTAACTCCTTATTATCAGGGTGTACCAAGAAGTCAGTCAAGTCGCTTCAGCTGATTCAAAATGCTGCAGCTCGTGTACTAACCAGAGTTAGGAAAAGGGACCACATTACTCCTGTTCTGGTTGCCTTACACTGGCTCCCTATAGAACACAGGATATAATTTAAAATTCTTCTTCTCGCCTACAAAGCCCTTAATGGGCAGGCGCCATCTTACCTTAAAGAACTCATTATACCCTACTGTCCTACTAGGGCATTGCGTTCCAAGAATGCAAGGTTGTTGGTTGTTCCTAGAGTCTCTCAAAGTACAATGGGAGCCAGAGCCTTTTCTTATCAAGCTCCACATTTGTGGAATCAGCTTCCAGTTTGTGTTCGGGCGGCAGACACCCTATCCGTTTTTAAGATCTTCCTTTTTGATAAAGCTTATAGTTAGGGCTGATTAGATTCAGCCCCTAATTTTGCTGATATAGGCTTAGTTTGTCGGGGGACATCTTACTTCTTCCTTCTCTCTGTCTATACCTGTGTACTCTCATGTTCCGATTAACCCAGCTTCCCCAAATCTCTTTCTTTTTGGTGTCTATATACGCCGGGATCCGGAGTCTGGATGATCCTGCGGTCCTGTGTCCTGGATCGCGTGCCCTGGATCTTGAGTCGTGGCTGTGGTCCTGGATCATAGGTCCTGGATGGATATCCTCGTGGATTCATCTTCCTATTATACACACATGCATTTCCAAACATTTGGACTACCTATGTTGCAAATGTATTATCTTTTCAATTTACACACGGCATCTATTGCACGTCTGTCCGTCCTGGGAGAGGGATCCCTCCTCTGTTGCTCTCCCTGAGGTTTCTCCCATTTTTCCCTTTAAACTGTGGGTTTTCTCCGGAAGTTTTTCCTTGTACGATGTGAGGGTCTAAGGACAGAGGGTGTCGTATTGTCATACTGATATTCTGTACACACTGTGAAGACCACTGAGACAAATGTAACATTTGTGATATTGGGCTATATAGATAAACATTGATTGATTGATTGACTGGTCCCTGTGGACTTTAATATTACAATTTTAAAACAAGTATCTTTCTGTAAATAAACGCCTGAATTTACAGGAGGAATATACAGTGATAGTAAAGAATACAAATAAAATAAGAATTTACATGTATCAACAGTATGAAAAACTACAACACCTGCAGTTGATTTTTATGCAAACTAATTTTGGATTATTTCATGTTTCTGAATCTACGGATTACGGGAACATGTGTGTGTGTGTGTGTGTGTGTGTGTGTGTGTGTGTGTGTGTGTGTGTGTGTGTGCGTGTGTGTGCGTGTGTGTGGGGGGGGGGGGTGTGTGTCTCGCTCCTCCCACACGCACTGAGCGCAACGTCATAACCATAACCTTTGAAACCGTTCAAGGGAGAGCACGGTTCTCTTTAAGGAGTTTCTTCAGTCGGCGGCGGAGTGAAAACCGGAGCAGCAACAAAACAATAAAACGTACAAAACACCACGACGTTTCTTTATTTCCAGCCGCAGGAAAAACATGAGACGTCGTATGGATGTATTGAACTTTTCCGCCATTGTTTGGGTGACGAAGGACGGCTGAAAGCAGCAGAGTTTCTGGCAGGACTTTTAAGGAGAAACTGGCGACCATCAAAGCAAACCGAGTGAGTAACTTTGTACATCAAAGTGTGATTTAACTTAAGTACATTTACTTAAGTACTGTGCTTGAGTACAATGTTGATACTTTAACTTGAGTATTTCCTTGTTATGCTACTACTTTGTGCTTCTACCTCACTGCAATTCAGAGGTGAATCGTTTAATTTTACTCCACTACATTGACGTATTACTACCTTTAGCTACTTTACAGATTTGGATGAATGATGTGAAATCTAATCAAGTGTTGAATCACACTTTAGTTCCACCTGGAGTAAATTCACAAGCAGTATACAAAGTCATTCAAAATAGCTGCACCTTTACCTGTTTTGATAACACTTTAATGATCAATAATTATGAAACACATCATTTATATTATTCTGAAATGGACCAATCTGCACAATAACTACTTTTACATTTGGCACTTTAACTATATGTTGATGCTATTACTTTTTTTCAAGTAAAAGTACATATGCAGATTGGTCCATTTCAGAATAAAATATATGATATGTTTATATTACGATGATAAATGACTCTAGGTGTAGCTAAAGTATGATATTAAGTGTTTATTTTACATTATTAATCCAAATCTGTAAAGTATCTAAAGGTATTAAATAAACGTAGTGGGGTAAAAGTACACCATTTACCTCTGAATTGTAGTGGAGGAGAAGTACAAAGTAGCAACAAATGTAAATACTTAAGTCTCTCAAAATTCCACTTAAGTATCGATCATGAGTAATATACTGAGGTTTAGTATACAGAGTTGGTAAGACATTGATTAGTTGATCAATAGTATTTGTTTAAAGCCTTTCATCAAGCCAAAAATACCCAATATGTACCAGTTTCGGCTTCTCAAATGATCTTTTTACTATATTTGAATACAAATTGAAGTCATATTGAGCTGGTGTAAATTGTGGTTTGTATTACCTACAATTAAATGTTTTTGTTTTTAGACTAAAACAATAGATCCATTTATGGTACCAACAAATGAATCAGCGATGAAACTAATCATTAGTTAGGTTGCCCTGGTGAGTGTAAACACACAGAGTTTACTACACAAAGTGTCAATGAAACCTTAGAAACCAACACAAACACCGGAAGATGTTAATCCAATATTTGTAGGAGATAACTGAGAGAATATCTTCTGAATGGTGTTTTAGTGTTCATGTTTACCGCCTTTTTATTTCTGATAACTCATCTAATGCAGAGCTAATCAGCCTGTCCTCTCTTTCTATGTCTGATGCCTAATGTGCTATCCAAGATACACGTTTTTACTCACATGAGCAACATTTTCCAGCTGCACAGATGTGTCAGCACTGCTATATTTATAAGGAAAAAAGTCCAGACCACACTTTGGATGAGTGGCCTTTTTGATTACAGCCTAACTTTAATAAGATTTGATATGGAAAATATGGAAATGACTGGCTTGTTTTGGTTTGACTCAGTTTTTCCTTCACAAACCACCTGAATCCAATAAATGAGCTTAGATTAATAAGTGTGTTGGCATTTATATCTTTCAGTCCTGCCTACAAGGTTGTAGTCATGATAACGACTGCGTTATTTTCATTTTGACGCACCAAGGCTGCTTATCTATGTGTTACTGGATCTAGTCCCTGCCCTGCATGGTTAGTAGCTTGTGATACTAATATCCTTATACAGAACAGTGTGTACGTACAGAGCATCTCTTGTTCTGATTGTCTCAGATACAGATAAGGGACGTTAAAATGACTCGGTTCTGTGCATTTGATTAAAGGTAAAGCCTGTTTGATTGTAAACACATCTTATCTGTTGCACATTTACAAATAAGGTCTAATTTGAATACAGCAATTCAAAGTATTTATTGACAAAATGATCGTCTATTCGGTCATCTCGGAGTCATTTTGTCATTAGGACACAGCCAAAACTCTGCATAAACAGCCACTCATTTCTCCCAGCTTCATGCAGATTGCTTGTATTTATTTGTCTCCTCCAGTTTAGTGAGTAATCGCAAGTTTCTGTCTCAGATTGATGATCGCGTGATGTGCACTCACCTGTTGATTAAATCAAACCTGCTTTCTGCATACAGGACGTTTTCTCCGCCCATTCTCATGTATTTACCCAACCTTATCCTCCACTGAACCCTCTACTCAATACTGAAGTCAATACTGTTCCAGACAGTGGCTGACTAACTGTTTCGAGAGCGCTGGAGAGGAAGAGGGATGAGTAATATCATCCATCCATACCCAGAGTGTTATCCCCATGTGATAAAAAAACAAATAGTTGAGTCAGGTTTCTTTTTTATTTGATGGATGTACACAACTTAAGTGTGTGAAGGGATACACAATTTGAAAAAAGCACCCAGTTGCAGTAATTTTGACTGATGATGCAAATAGCGACATTGATAATGTTTAAGACATCATTCACATTATCATTGGAAAATATAATAATATGACCGTCGTGTGATTTTATTGAGGGTCCTACCAAACAAGGTTTTTACTTCATTCAGATCAAGGTCAGTCAATTCAGTACATCCCAAATGGGAAATCTAGACCTACAAATGGATTCTGCTAATAATGGGGGCATCTCATCAGATCTGTACTATAACCACTCTGTCGCCATTCATGTCGACACAGATATCTGTTCTGTCCTTAGAGGGACCGTCACACTATCTCTAACAGTTTCAATTTGTATTGAAATTATTGAAAATGTCTGATACAGGATATATGGATTCTCCTCACTAAATACTCAAAATACAACAAATCATACCCAAGTATACTTGTTTAAAATAACAGTACAGTGATATATATATATATAACATTCCCTTTATGAAAACTGTTGACTTTAATATGAATCACATTGTTAAATTGCCATCTTGAGACTTGATATACATGTGACATCCCACTTCAACTAACTTTGTTTTTCTTCTACCTTGACTTTATATATACATATTAGATTCATTGAAAAATAATGAAGAATTCACTATTTAAGTCGCCATGTGCTCCACCTTTTACAATGATACCCGCCTGCCCAAAATAACACCTTCCTCAGCTTGAAGAGTGCTACTTAAGGACAGCATTACTGAGATGTAATAACTGAACGCATCTGGTCAAAAGCTAGTGAGGTAAACCACAATGACTCGTTTTCTGTTTCCACACGTGTTAGATACTTGCAACTAAGCATGCTTTGTGCTGAGCCAGGCTAAATACATCCTACGCAGACCTGGTAAACAGAAATGAAACTTACATTCATCTATTGTCTTCTGAAAATGTGTACGAGATAAACAAGCTAACAGTCCCAAAATGTCAGCATTTCTGTGATACTGTTTTCTCTTATATGGACCTCAGAGTATTATTGAGATACTAAGTTAAAACATCCACAGGAGTTGATGTTTTTTAATTATAAAAAAGGAAAGATTATAGCTTACATCGTGAATAATACAATGCAGAAATACAACCGCAAAATACAAAGGTTTGAGGTCATAAAGCATGTGTCCCTAATAATCACTTTTCAAACATCAATGTCTGACGAAATTGACCTAAAATACCATTAAAAAAACCTTTGTTTGCAGAGGTTAATACATGATACAGTATTAAGTATCCATGGCAGCGGATATAGTTGACAAAGGCCTGTAGCAATACTTCAGGAATACCTGCTTCCTGTTCTTAAACTCAGACCACACAAAACAAATATATTTAACTGCTTGTTCAACCAGATTTCACCAAAGCCTTTGAAAGAGAGCCGAAGGGTTCAAACGGCTGGCTTTATTTCCTTTCTCTGACTCCAGTTATGCCTAAGTAATACAGATGCAGCTGCTGCCATTAAAGTGCTTTGGTGCTGCTGTTTTCCAACATCCATTAACGGCAGCTTACCGGGATATAATGCTGCATGGACACAGCTAATCCATAATGTTAGTCATTGTTCCAACAGCAGTAGCTTCGGACTATGGCAGTGAGTTTAAACTCTTTACAGGCATTAAGGGGAAGATATAAACTGACACCAGTAGTGCCTATAATGGCCAAAGCACACAGAGAACCATTATGTAAATGTTACCTTTCATGTACTCGAGACACTGAGCAAACTGAAGCTTCAAACTATTTAGAAGCACATTTAGACTCTTTGGTTTGGCAGAGAAGGCATGTGGTTTTGTTCCTGATAACCGTCTGGCAGAGATAACAATGACGTTTGTTAATAAGACAAGGTGCTTGTGAAACAGGATACGACCTGCAGTTTGGCGACATGTGATGAGCTGATGCATAACACAAAAGGCGTTACACATTCAAGAGGAACCATGTAAAGTTTCACAAGCACAATCCCTCAAGGAAATCACGCAACTAAGAAACAATTGAGTAAGAGTCCAGGAAGCTTATTTACAGGGTGTCTACAGAAGGTCCAGTTGTGATAGACACAGTTCGCAGCTAGTCAAAGTGTTAGACACAAAGAGAAATAAGTTGCTAAACTAACCCCGGAAATGTAGTCAGTTTTCTTTAACCTTGTTTGCACCATTGTTTGATTCTTCCTCTCTTCCTGCCCTCAGTCCCAGAGGATCGGTAACATACTTATTTAGCCGTTTATAGTCCATAATCCAGACCTGGTGCAGTCTGGTGTTGCACGGGAGCCAATCCGTCGTCTTTCTCTTGTTCCCAAAGGCTTTTTCCTTTGTAGTCTTTGCCGGTTGTTTAAGGTCACGGGTATCCAAGGCTCCAGCTTAATCAAATGTAAATTATGATCAAACTCAACTTCAAATGTAATGCACATGGAAAATTATAATCTGATTTATTTTAATGTGATTTAGTTGAGATTGAGTGCCGTTGCAGAAAGACAATAATGGAGACATGGATATCCTGTTTTGAAATGTGGTTCTATGGGCAACTCATTGAGTCACGTTAGAATAAAGGAAGTGTCAGTTTTATCAGGGGTAGATATTAACGGTAACAATCTCCTGGCCCGGCCCCAACATTGTAACCACTGGCCCCACCATTGTAACCACTGGCCCCAACATTGTAACCACTGGCCCGGAGCATTCGTCCAAAAATTGACTAATAATGAAGAAAAGGAACACATTTGTTGCAACATTTGAATCATCAGTTCTTCCTCGTTTTCCTCAATTGTTCATATTTGGTTTATTAAAATTATTATATTGTGGTCATTGTTAAAGAAAAAAAGGAGGGTGACATTTCTGCTATGAGTATTATTATATGTATAATGCGCTTTCTGCCTTCCTGTCATTAGGAGTTAGAAATGTAATGGCTATGTAATAGATTAGAACCTTCATTATCCTAAACTGCTGGGACATTTCCCTATAGCCAATACCTTTATATTTTCTACTCTTCACTTACTTGTCAGCATGGGTCGGCATTGATGTACAGAGCCGACAAAATACCTTGTTTATATCATCATATTGAAGCCAACTCCATCGATCAAGCCAGCATGGCTGAAACTTTCTCTCCCTCTTCTTCTCATACTCCCTGTCACTCTCCTTTAACTCCTCCGGTGACTTTCTTTTATTTGAAGATTGTTTTTTGCCCGGTGCAGCGCTTGGCTGGTTACCGGTGTTTTTACATTTACATTTTGGCGAATGGTTAGGTGGCGCGAAAGTCTGTAGTGAAGGAACGCGCTCTCGCTGCACTCCGCAGCAAAAACAGCCGTTTGCTTTTCACCCAACAACGACAACCGCCTCACAAAACGCTATGTTGTAGCGTTAATGAACGAAACTATTTAACAAAATTGCTTGTCAAAATACCAATACCACAGGACAATGTGATTTTTTAAAAATCAATATTTGTAATGGCCCGAGCGGGCAAGTGGAAAGTACGTTATGCTGGCCCGGGGTGTCTAAATAGTGCTTCCGGGCCAGCGGGCCATTTACAATGTCTAGCCCTGGTTTTACTGAGTGAGGCGGGTGTGGCTGAGTCAGCACTTCTTCAATGTTATGATGTAAGGTAGACATTATTAGAATTGTTATCAGCCAAGGAACGGTGGGTTTTGAACAATAGCTGACAAAGTTTTAGGAGTCTTTGATGTTCTTGCTCTATATTAGTAAGTAGGTCCTCCCATTTTTCGAGGGAACTTTCAAATCATCACTCAATGAGACTTCCTCACTGTATCAGCATTAGTTGCATGCCGTAAACACAGCCTCTCTGTCTCTCAATTATTGACTCACACTTCCTAAATGGCCTGGCCTTATCTAAAAACAAATCTGTTTATGTTTTCCTGTGGTCTGTCTTTTTTTCTTTTAAGATGCACTCAGTAATACCCTTTGAGTTTCTCTGGTAATTGATATGCCTTCCTGTAATAACTGCTGTCATTAGTTGCAATCTGCTGGTTTCCACTGAAAGGCTGAATCGCCCACAGCTGCACAGAGGCTTCTGGTCAGTCCAATTAGATGTATGAAATTGCAGAAATGAAGCACTGTAGAACAAGAGTAAAGCCAGAAGTATGTATTTGTATTATTGGTAGTTGCTTTCTCATTCCAAAAAGCAGAAGGGTTATTTTTGTAAAGCTTTTTTTTGGTATATTTTGTATTAAATAACCTCCTAAGGTTCCCCTGTACATTTCTTTAACCAGCATTAATTGTTTTTGTTGTAATATCAGTTGGTCAAATCAATGACAGTGTGTATCACAACTGGTGGTTTATAGTGGAAACACTGAGAGAACTAACACCTGAATTTGCACTTAGCTCTTTGGACTTTTACTATAGCATTTTTGATATTTTTTTGGGGTGTTTAAGACCTGCAACTTCATTGTTTTGTTCCCTTTTTTTCACGGCTTTCCTTAGCCTCATCTCGAGCTGCATGAATCGTCTGTTCTCGGGGGGTTGTTTTAAATGTATTTATCTCCCTGAACTCAATGTTCTCCCGGGATAAATAAAGTATTCCGATTCTGTAAAGTTTTGTAGCAGATAAATATGAATATTTTGACATCTGGACCGCTAAAACATTTAAAGAATTGACATCAGACTTTGAGAACTTGGGATGAACATGTTCTGATATCGAGTTGACCAAACTATAAATCGAGGAGAACAATCTGTTGATAATCCAAATCAAATTAAACGTTAAAGGAAGGACTATACGCTGTTGTACCTGACTTAAAGGTCCCCTATTACACTGTTTTTCATCAATATATTACAGCTCTCAGATATATACAAAACATGCCTCTGAAGTGTTTGGCTCCAAACACCAAACAGAGCATTGCAGCATTACCCATAATCCCCTCTGTTTCAGCCCTGTTTCAAAAGTGCTGATTCTCTGTCTGTTACTTTAGATGAAAATAAGGAGCCCCTCCCCACGCCCCTCTGAGAGATATTTGGTTACAAAGAACACAATGGTGCTCTAGGAGGAGATTCAGGTGATAAGGTGGGGGGGGGGGGGTTACCTTGGTTGGTGATTGGCTAATGGTTACACAAGACAAAAAAAATCGTTATTACATCATAAAGTGTTTAAGACCTGCAACTTCATTGTTTTGTTCCCTTTTTTTCACGGTTTCCTTAGCCTAATCTCGAGCTGCATGAATCGCCTGTTCTTGGGGTAGAAAAGCTTGGATATAAAGACACATTTAGTGACTAACTGGTGAAAATGATAGCAGCAAGATAGCTGAATAAGTGAGAAGAAGCCTGAATGTCTGACCTCCATTTGGCTGCTCACAGAAACACCACTCCAAATGGATGTTAATATTACTCCATATTTGATAAATGTGTATGTGGGAAAGTGTTTGCTAACAAGTTTAGAAAATGGTTTCTAATAACAATACGGTCTCTGATGAGAGTGAGGGCTGTAGATTATTCCAAGCAGCTGCATTTGGACTTCCAGTGATATCCTATACCATGACCCGTAGAAATTGGTGGTTGATGATAAACTGATGGGATTGCATTGAGGTTACTTTAGACCATAAGCAAAATTAATCAAATGTAGGTAAATGATGCTTAAAGGTGGGGTAAGTAATTCACTTCAGAAACACTTTTTGTTATATTCCATGGAATGCTCTTAACATCCCGATAGCAATGAATATATTAAATGCTTTGACAATAAATACATTCACTCGAGCTGGTTTCTCCATTCTTACCGACCCTACCTTTAATACTCAAAGCTCTCCGTAGGGTTTCATGTATTGTGTTGGCAGCTCATTCCTTAAAACAGATAGCTTATCATGAGAGGAAATAAGAAGGGTTTATTTCAAGTGTGTTATGAAAATAAGTAATTGGGCTTTTTTCTTATCATCTTAGATTTGATAGAAAATGTTTTCAACTTGAATTGACTGAATTTGTTTGAAAAGTTGGCTTCTTAACGCATGAATACTGTGTAATATCTGTTTTCATCTATATTTAAGAAGTACAAGACAAGCACAAGTTTCATTTGTGGGCCATACACATTATACTTTTTAGTTTGGACTCCCCTGCTTTAGACTATCAAAATGTAGGTTTTGAATCTAACAACATTGTATTCATGGTGCTAGTGCTGCTTCATATTGCTAAAAATCCCAATCCTGACATTTCTTTGTATATCACTACTCTTACAGTTCTTGTTTTTAAGATAGTGATACAACTTTGAGGAATTTCAGCATCCACTTTGTATCTGTCCTTATGACATGACTGCAGCCTGAGAAATGTACACCATGTCTTTCCCGTCACACTGTGAATCGTCACTGTCTGTAATAAACCTGGCATATTTTATATAATGCATTGACATGGACTGCAACTGTGTTTGTCACACTCTAGTCACACAATCACACACACACTCTCAGACACACTGACACGTCTTTAAGTTTAGATTATGTTGAGTGTGAGGGAACATGTCGAGCCACAGAGAGATGACCTTTAGCATGCACAGTCACAGTCGCAAGTATTTGTTGATGATTGGAAATGCCATTCTATTTGAAGTGTGTGTGTTGTACGATTATTGCCCTCTGATGTAAGTTTCTCTTCATACTGCTACAATTCTGTATAACGTGTTTTGCACTCAGTCTAACAAGATATAGAAAGACAGAAGAATCCAGCAGACTTGTTGGCTCTGATTGTTTTGGCTACAGAGGATCCAGAATCAAAGCATCAGTCTGTAACGTATCTCTCAGTGTTGCTCAGGTGTCACTGAGCAAGACGCCATGAGCTGTAGACACTGTGAGTCATCGCTAAAACCTGACCTCCACTTTCAAGCAACCGAATGCTTTCAATGATGCATCGACAGTATATATCATCTTGAGGGGACACACCTTTTTTCACACGTTAAATATACAGCTGCAATTTATCAGCTTGGCAATTATTTGTATAGATAAGTCATCATTTTAATCATTTTTCGGGCAAAAATGGCCAATAAAGTTTCTTTAAATATGTGGATTTCCTGCTTATTATTTGATTTATTTTAGTCAAATCGGCACTATTTCATCTTTACACTTTACTTTAACTTCCTGAATGTATATCTTTATTTATGTTATGTTTTATTGCACAGACCTTTACTTGTTTTTTTGTTTAAAATGTATTTATTTTTTCATTCTAAAATGAAGCAACTGTCCCTGAACTCAATGTTCTCCCGGGATAAATAAAGTATTCCGATTCTTTAAAGTTTTGTAGCAGATAAAAGTGAATATCTTTGACATCTGGACCGCTAAAACATTTAAAGAATTGACATCAGACGTTGAGAACTTGGGATGAACACGTTCTGATATCGAGTTGACCAAACTATAAATCGAGGAGAACAATCTGTTGATAATCCAAATCAAATTAGACGTTAAAGGAAGGACTATACGCTGTTGTACCTGACTTAAAGGTCCCCTATTACACTGTCTCATCATCAGTATATTATAGGTCTCAGATATATACAAAAGAGGTCTCTGATTGGCTGAAACGCCAAACAGATAAAAAGAACACAATGGTGCTCTAGGAGGAGATTCAGGTGATAAGGGGGGGGGGGGCTACCTTGGTTGCTGATTGGCTAATAGTGACTCAAGGCAAAACATCGTTATAACATCATAATGTGGCCAAAATCTGATCAGCTCATTTTCAGACAGGTTTTTATAGAAATGGATCAGGACAAAAGAGAGAGAATCTTTGTTCCTGAAACTTTCAGAGTCTCTTTACACAGAGGGGACACATGTTGATGTAGAAGAGACATGAAGAAGAGGGGACACATGTTGATGTAGAAGAGACATGAAGAAGAGGGGACACATGTGATGTAGAAGAGACATGAAGAAGAGGGGACACATGTTGATGTAGAAGAGACATGAAGAAGAGGGGACACATGTTGATGTAGAAGAGACATGGAGAAGAGGGGACACATGTTGATGAAGAAGAGACATGACGAAGAGGGGACACATGTTGATGTAGAAGAGACATGGAGAAGAGGGACACATGTTGATGTAGAAGAGACATGGAAGAAGAGGGGACACATGTTGATGAAGAAGAGACATGAAGAAGAGGGGACACATGTTGATGTAGAAGAGACACGAAGAAGAGGGGACACATGTTGATTGTAGAAGAGACATGAAGAAGAGGAGGGCAACATGTTGATGTAGAAGAGACACGAAGAAGAGGGGACACATGTTGATGTAGAAGAGACATGAAGAAGAGGGGACACATGTTGATGTAGAAGAGACACGAAGAAGAGGGGACACATGTTGATGTAGAAGAGACATGAAGAAGAGGGGACAATGTTGATGTAGAAGAACATGAAGAAGAGAGGACCATGTTGATGTAGAAGAGACATGAAGAAGAGGGGACACATGTTGATGTAGAAAGAGACATGCAGAAGAGGGGACACATGTTGATGTAGAAGAGACATGAAGAAGAAGGGGACACATGTTGATGTAGAAGAGACATGACGAAGAGGGGACACATTTGATGTAGAAGAGACATGAAGAAGAGGGGACAACATGTTGATGTAGAAGAGACATGCAGAAGAGGGGACACATGTGATGTAGAAGAGACATGGAAGAAGAGGGGACACATGTTGATGTAGAAGAGACATGAAGAAAGAGGGGACACATGTTGATGTAGAAGAGACATAAGAAGAGGGGACACATGTTGATGTAGAAGAGACATGCAGAAGAGGGGGACACATGTTGTATGTAGAAGAGACATGAGAGAGGGCACATGTTGATGTAGACTAGACATGAGAAGAAGGGGACACATGTTGATGTAGAAGAGACATAAAGAAGAGGGGACACATGTTGATGTAGAAGAGACATGACGAAGAGGGGACACATGTTGATGTAGAAGAGACATGTAGAAGAGACATGAAGAAGAGGGGACACATGTTGATGTAGAAGAGACATGTAGAAGAGACATGAAGAAAAGGGGACACATGTTGATGTAGAAGAGACATGACGAAGAGGGGACACATGTTGAGGTAGAAGAGACATGACGAAGAGGGGACACATGTTGATGTAGAAGAGACATGAAGAAGAGGGGACACATGTTGATGAAGAAGAGACATGAAGAAGAGGGGACACATGTTGATGTAGAAGAGACATGACGAAGAGGGGACACATGTTGATGTAGAAGAGACATGACGAAGAGGGGACACATGTTGATGTAGAAGAGACATGACGAAGAGGGGACACATGTTGATGTAGAAGAGACATGACGAAGAGGGGACACATGTTGATGTAGAAGAGACATGACGAAGAGGGGACACATGTTGATGAAGAAGAGGGGACACATGTTGATGTAGAAGAGACATGAAGAAGAGGGGACACATGTTGATGAAGAAGAGGGGACACATGTTGATGTAGAAGAGACATGCAGAAGAGGGGACACATGTTGATGTAGAAGAGACATGACGAAGAGGGGACACATGTTGATGAAGAAGAGGGGACACATGTTGATGTAGAAGAGACATGAAGAAGAGGGGACACATGTTGATGAAGAAGAGGGGACACATGTTGATGTAGAAGAGACATGCAGAAGAGGGGACACATGTTGATGTAGAAGAGACATGAAGAAGAGGGGACACATGTTGATGTAGAAGAGACATGACGAAGAGGGGACACATGTTGATGTAGAAGAGACATGAAGAAGAGGGGACACATGTTGATGTAGAAGAGACATGACGAAGAGGGGACACGTTGATGTAGAAGAGACATGAAGAAGAGGGGACACATGTTGATGTAGAAGAGACATAAAGAAGAGGGGACACATGTTGATGTAGAAGAGACATGACGAAGAGGGGACACATGTTGATGTAGAAGAGACATGAAGAAGAGGGACACATGTTGATGTAGAAGAGACATGAAGAAGAGGGGACACATGTTGATGTAGAAGAGACATGAGAAGAGGGACACATGTTGATGAAGAAGAGACATGAAGAAGAGGGGACACATGTTGATGTAGAAGACATGACGAAGAGGGGACACTGTTGATGTAGAAGAGACATGAAGAAGAGGGGACACATGTTGATGTAGAAGAGACATGAAGAAGAGGGGACACATGTTGATGTAGAAGAGACATGAAAAAGTGTATTTTGCACAATAGGTGACCTTTTTAAAAGGAAGTCCAGTCATCATCGGTCAAGATGTCCGTGTCACTGTGAAAGCTGCAGTGGGACCCTTGGCCTCTGAATCCTGGTGCAGACTGTCGATATGTGGTGGGCAGACGCCACCTCTCTGGGTTTCAGCACTCAGGCTATTAATGGCGCTCTCTATTCACAACATGTTGCTGTTAGGCCCACTTTCTCTCATGTGGGAACATCCTCTTATATTCCTCAGACCTGCACGGGTCAAGAAGTGCATTCAAATATCCATCTAACGTTTTGGCCATAGCTTCAAGCTCTAATGTCTCTGGGTGTGTAAACAAAGATTCCTCTGTAGATATTCATGATCCATTTTTAGGACACATTAATGCTGGCAGTGTTTCAAGCTGTTGCATTTTTAGCATGGCGTGACTGTCTGCTTGTGCCTTTTATTTCTGTTTCTCCCTGAGGACGTCACATCTTACTCCTCTGTGGAATTCAAGAAGTAGAACATGTGAGAAGTGGATCAAAACATGGCAAGATATATTACAATTCAGAGCCAAGACTTGTTATCCAACACCAGTTAAGACCAAGGTCCAAACGCCACCAATGCTTTTCCTCAATGATTGATTGACTGATTGATTGATTCCCCTCTGCCAGTTAAGGGTTGAACTTTGACCTAAATGGGGCCTCTATGGTGGACACTTGCTTGTTGACTGGCTTTCTATCTGCTATCTCTCACACACACACACACACACACACACACACACACACACACACACACACACACACACACACACACACACACACACACAGCACTGTTCCTATTTTAGCTCCATGTGCCCTGTCAGGGGGTCCGCAGGGTCTTAAAAAGTATTAAAGTTGATAAATCAATTTAGCGGAAATGAAGGCTATTAAAAAGTATTAAACTGCATTTCCAAGGTATTACATTTTGTAGCTTGTTTTCAATAAGTATATTAAGTGTCCAAAGAGGTTGTATTCTACCGTCTGCCTGAATGTAATCATTGCGTAGGTGTGTAGTGTGATTCTGTGTAGTTTATTTATGGCATCCCGTTGGATGTGACGTCATCTGAACAGGACATCGCACGCTCACTGCTTGATAGCGCGCGAAGGTCCGTTTGCGCCGGTTGCTAAGCAACATCGTTATGGGGAAATGCAAGTTTGTGTCCAAATGGTTGGAAGATAAGGAGGAAGGACAATCAATACTGTATATAGTCAATGTGAGGTAAAGTGTGTCGCCAATGTAACCGGTTAGAACTCATAGTGGAGATGAGGTCTTAAAATGTATGGAAAGGGTCTTAAAAAAGGTCTTAAAAGGGATTACATTTGACTTCAGGATTCCTGCATACCATATATACTGTTGGTAGGTTTATAGCTGAACTGGGTGTGTGTACTTCTTAGTAAAGGGAATAGTCTATTATAATGATATTAACTGATAATAATAAACATGCCTTTTATACCTGGGGCCTTGGAAAAGACTGAGTCCTGCTGCCATTGAAGTTTGGCTAATAATGAACACTAAGCAGGTTTAGCTTTTAAATTCTGCTTCATTCATTGTTTTTTTAGCTGCAAACATAAAATGGCAGTTAACATGATGTTGAACCTGAACGTTATTACCAGTTAGGAGCCGCTGTGTTTACCTAATATGTTTTTCTCCCAGGAAGGTTATAAGGGCCTTGTGGCAACCCAGAAATAATATTGGATGTCAGGAAAGCTCACACACCTTTAGGGTTTATTTGTCATTCTTTGTGACAGCAAGGCAAGTTTATATAGCACTTTTCAACACAAGGCAATTCAAAGTGCTTTACAAAAAATGAAAGACATTAAGAAAATGGCATTTAAAATCAGTCATTAAAAAGAAAAGCTAATAAAATAAACATTAAAAGAAAAAATACATGGATAAAAGTTACAGTGCAGTCTAAGATATGAATAGTTCAATTAAAAGCAGCGGCAAAAAGAAAAGTCTTCAGCCTGGATTTAAAAGTAGTCAGAGTTGCAGCGGACCTGCAGGTTTCTGGGAGTTTGTTCCAGATATTTGGAGCATAATAACTGAACGCTGCTTCTCCATGTTTAGTTCTGACTCTGGGGACAGAAAGCTGACCAGTCCCTGAAGACCTGAGAGATCTGGATGGTTCATAATTTAGCAGGAGGTCAGAAATGCAGCATGTAATGGAGCTGGTGAATTATCAGCGACTGCATTTTTTTGAATTGGTACATTTCACATTTCTGATAGATATATGGTTAGTCACTTTTTGAAACCTAAACAATGATATTGATATGGAAACTCTGTAATTGTGACGCTGTTTCTAAATCACATCAATCCTAGCAATCCTACTATTTGACATAGTATAAGCTAATAAAGCATTCTGCCGGATTGACCAGTCTTTAGTCTGAATAGAGACAAATATATGAGTTAGGTAATTGTTGTGATTGACAGTGTGCAGAAATGTTTGGTCTTTTTAAACAAATAAAATCATTTAAAAAATAAATGCTACAACAATTAGATGAGAAAGTTCCCTGGGAGAGTTGATAGTGCTTTGAAATTAAGAAGTAAAAGCCATGTTTCTGAACAGGTCAAACAGACTGTTAGAAACACTTTTCTTATATAAAGGAAACTCTAGTGAAGAGTAAAGCGTATTAAGATGAGTATCAGTGAATCCCTTTAGAAAGTATAGAGACATTCCATTGTTTATGAACTCCTCTGCTCATATTTGCTCTAACATTGTTGGATAATCATAAGTGAATATGTCTGACTGTTAGTCAATAATGCCACGCAGTGAAAGGTGAGGTTCTCATTATCTGCTGACCTCTCACATCTACCCAGGGGAAACAATGGTTTAATGTTTTACTACCCCAGCCGTGTGTTTAAAGCGAGCGTTACACCTCAGTGACTTTACCAAACGCTACAAATCATAGAAGATATTTCTTTACCTACCTATGTGTTCCCAGTATTTGGCCACTCAGTGATGTAACTGGTGGTTCATTGGTACTTGACTAATGTTTAAAGGTGGTCCCCTATTATACTGTTTTTCATCAATATATTATAGGTCTCAGATACAGTGGCGAACCGTCAGGGCCTTCAAGGTATTCAGAGAATACCCTGGAACACTCAGATAAAATCGATTTAATTATATAAATAAAATGAATAAATGAAAATGGTATCTGCCACTGCTCAGATATATATAAAACATGTCTCTGAAGTGTTTGGCTTCAAACACCAAACAGATAATTGCAGCATCCCATAATCCCCTCTGTTTCAGCCCTGTTTCCAAAGTGCTGATTCTCTGTCTGTTACTTTAGATGAAAATAAGGAGCCCCTCCCCACGCCCCTCTGAGAGATATTTGGTTACAAAGAACACAATAGGCGCTTTCACACCGCAGTACTTTTCCCACAAAGGTTCATGAGAACTTTGTTCATCAGAACTCTTTAGTTCTCATGAACTAAGTACAGATCGTGTTCACACCGGAATGAGTCCCTGGGGAGGATTAGGCAAATGAAGCCGCTGACGTCACTTCTTCTTCCTCTGCTTTGGGTTTACTGGCAGGCCGCAAACCACTTCACGCCGTACACTACCACTTCACGCCGTATACTACCACTTCACGCCGTATACTACCACCCGAAGTCCCCAGCCAGAAGTCCCTGGAGTTGGGGACTGGCTTCAGTAGAAGCTGCTGGGACTCCCAGCAGCTTCTACTGAAGCCTTCCGAGTAAATCGCCAGAACGCCGACACCTCCTCATCTCTACCGCTCCACCGCTCCCATGTTTTATTTTGTGTTGCCATAAGTTATTCTCTCTGCGTTTGTGCGCTGGACTAATGCTAATGCTAATAATGCTAATGCGATGATAATAAAATGGCGGCTTCACAACAGTTTTTGGGAGTTTTACGGGGCGTGGTTTGCAATCCGCCCAGCCAATCGGATATAGGAACCTTTTTCTCCCACGAAAGTCCCTGCTCTTGCGGCGCGTTTCCACTGCAGCGGGGTAGCCCCGTTTAAGCGTCCCTAAGCGTCCTCGCTCTGGCCTCGCTGGCCGGCCCAGGCCGTGGCGCATTTCCATTACAGTTTAGGACCTGGGGTAGTAACGCAGTGTAGGAGGGGCGATCGGCTTTGTTTTTGTTCACATTTCGAGTTGTTCCGTCGAGCTCCCGCTGGATGTTATCATCCCCAATGAGATGTAGGAACGTCGTCACCTCCTCGGTCGACCACGGTGTGCTTTTCTTATTAGACGTAGCCATTTTGTAGCTCCTCCGTTTACAAAATGCTGTTTATAAAAATGCTGCAAGCTTGATTCTAAATATATATGCGACGCTAGGGATGAACTTGCGCGTGATCTTGTGACGATTCTCTCTGACCAATCAGCAGTCGAGAGTGTTGACGTCACTAGTTCAGCCCTGGCCCTGGTCTGAGGGAACCACGATTTTATGAGGCCGGAAAAAGAGGGAAAAAGTACCCGCTGGCCGGTACTAGGCTATATGGAAACGCCACCAAAAACCGGCCTGGCCGCTTGAGGACGGTTAAGGACGCTTAAACGGGGCTACCCGCTGCAGTGGAAACGCGCCATAACAGGGACTGAAAAGGGGGTAAAAAGGTTCTCATTAACTCATTTGAGTTCCGGCTCTTTTTAGTGCGAACGCGACATTTCGGAACTAAAGTGGGAAAAGTACTGCGGTGTGAACGCGGCTATTGGTACTCTAGGAGGCGATTCAGGTGATACTGTTACCTTGGTTGCTGATTGGCTAATGGTTACACAAGCCAAAACATCGTTATGACATCATAAAGTGGCCGAAATCTGATCAGCTCATTTTCAGACAGGTTTTTATTAGGGCCGGGACTCGATTAAAAAAATTAATCTAATTAATTAGAGGCTTTGTAATTAATTAATCGAAATTAATCGCATTTTTAATCACATATAAATAGTTGACCTGAGAACAGTGAGAAGCAATTTTGTTCACATGGATTTTAGTATACCATTAGGCGCATTCACACCGCAGTACTTTTCCCACAAAGGTTCATGAGAATTTAGTTCATGAGAACTCTTTGAACCTGGGGGTGGATTAGGCAAATGAAGCCGCTGACGTCACTTCTTCTTCTTCTTCTGCATTGGGTTTACTGGCAGGCCGCAAACCACTTCACGGCGTATACTGCCGCCCAAAGTCCCCGGCCGGAAATCCCCGGAGTTGGGGACTGGCTTCAGTAGAAGCTGCTGGGACTCCCAGCAGCTTCTACTGAAGCCTTCCGAGTAAATCGCCAGAACGCCGACACCTCCTCATCTCCACCGCTCCCATGTTTTATTTTGTGTTGCCATAAGTTAGTCTCTCTGCGTTTCTGCGCTGGGCTAATGCTAATGCTAATAATGCTAATGCGAGGATAATAAAATGGCGGCTTCACCAAACTTTTTGGGAGTTTTACGGGGCGTGGTTTGCAATCCGCCCAGCCAATCAGACATATAGCTCTTTTCTCACAAGAGAGCCGTACGAAAGTCCCTGCTCTCTAGCAGCTCTCTGCTCTCTAGCAGGGACTTTCGTGGGGGTAAAAAGGTTCTCATGAACTAATTTTAGTACCGGCTCTTTTTGGTGTGAACGCGATAAAAGAGGCTAACGTCCACGCTAGCTTCCACGCTAGCTGCTATATGTTTTGCATTGAGGTGATACTTGAGGCTTGATGTGCTGCGGTGATATGCGAATTCCTTTTTGCATAATTTGCACACAACCGTGCTCTTATCAGACGCTTCAATCCGTCCGTTTTTTAAAACAACATTTCCCACTGTTGTTCACTGTGGTTTGTTGTTGTCTGAAGTCATGAACGTTAGTTGGTGCTCCAGTATAATCGGTACGCCTGAAACTCATCCAGTGAGAAACGTTCCGCGGTGCAAAAATAAGTGCGATTAAAATGCGTTAATTTTTTTAACGCGTTAATTTTTGTGTAATTAATTAATCTTAATTAACGCGTTAAAGTCCCGGCCCTAGTTTTTATATAAAATGCATCAGGACAAAAAGTGAGAGAATCTTTTTTCCTGAAACTTTCAGAGTCTCTTTACACAGAGGGGACACATGGTGATGTATAAAAGACATGAAAAAGTGGATCTTGCATAATAGGTGACCTTTAATTTCACATCCAGTAGAGTGCCAAATACTAACCAGATGTTTATATTTAGTTTGCAGTCAGGTTTATAAAACATGCTTTCAATAGGAGTGTGGTGTGTGTCCACGGCTAATGTTGTTTCCCCTTTTTTGGCTTCCTTCCTGTTTACACACCTTTTTTTATTTGATCGCAGCACATTCGAAAAATTGTTGGCTCTCTA
The DNA here is from genome assembly GCF_902827175.1 of Gymnodraco acuticeps. Lineage (NCBI taxonomy): Eukaryota > Metazoa > Chordata > Actinopteri > Perciformes > Bathydraconidae > Gymnodraco > Gymnodraco acuticeps. The sequence goes on from NW_022989931.1 coordinate 83,451, forward strand.
AACTACTCCATCAGGAGTGCCAAGTTGAGTTTGCAAAAGGCGTCTAGCTGTGAGGGAATGAGTCCTGTTTTCCTCATGGATATTTAAATGTGAAAAGGAAATGTTTGGTCATTTAAAGGAGACCTATCATGCAAAATGCACTTTTTGATGTCTTTTATATATAAAGATGTGTCCCCGGTGTGTCAGGGAACTCACGCAGCGTCAGAAAATAAAACCCTCTCTCTTTTCCTCCGTACCCAAATCTCTAAAAACGGGGCTACAACGGAGCTGATCCAGATTTGCGTCCGATATGACGTAATATCTGAAATGTGGACCCACGGCCCTATCAGAAACGTTGCTATCAGAAACAATGCCCGACTGTTTTGGATGTAATATGGTCGGTGTTTACATTAGCATCGCTAACACTCAGAGCTAACCTGTACTGGAGAGCATGTGTGTGAAGAAGCAGGAAATAAAAAGGAACTCACCTTGTGGTATAACCGGCAAGAGAGAAAGCCTTTGAGCTCCAAACTGTTTCAGAGAGAATCCTTGATAATCCATGATATGGCGTTTCATCACGGCAGTATTTAGTTTAGACAGTAGCTGCCGGGTCCCGCATGAGCACTTTTGAAACAGGAAGTGAATTTGCTTCGGTGTATAATGCTGCATAATCAAAGAAATAGAAAACATTTGTAGAAAAAGACGAATATAGATATATTATAAAAAAACATTTACAAGAAATTGGAAATGTACAAAACCTTTTAAATGCATGCCAAGTACACACAATCTGAACAGGACATTCATAACTTTCTTGTCTTCAAACGGGAATATCGGGGTTATCATTAGTCCTCATCAGCTCTCCAGTGATATGGGCGTTGTTTTGGACAGAAAGCAGGACGGAGCGGCATGCAGCGGCTTGTCTGCATGAGTCTGAGAGCCTCAAACATAAAGAGCACTAAGCCTGGGGAGGGAAACTGACATGGGAGAGCTCAAATGTCTGTGCACTGGAATGAAAATCCCTAAAAACGGCTATTAGAGCAGAAGAACATCTGCAACTCTGTCTGGGTCTTTCATGTTTCACGTTTTCCCCCCAGTAAGAAAGTGTAAACTGTTTAAATGGTATATAAAGTGTATAGGGTTGGTATCTGTTTGTTTGTTGAATGATACCTTTGTGCAAAACTTGAGGTATTGTTGTCTTGATTCCATCTCTGGAAATTCATTTTTGTTTTAAATCAGCCCAACTCCATTTAAGTTTCTGTATTAACCTGATGTATTTACTAGGGTTGCCAGAAACTGACCATGATCAAAATCGATTATTCGGCAGCCTTGGCTTGTACTACTTGTAACAGTACAAACAACAAACATGCACGCATGTCATCCCAACGACGTGGCCTTGAAGTGAAGTTGGTAATGGCTGGCTGTGCTGCGTCTTTCTCTGTAACCTCTTTGGCGTGCTTCGCACTCAAATGCGAACGCATTGTTGAGGTTGAGCTGTGATAGACCAACGTCTTTTCGCAGAGCTTGCATTTAACTTCCTTTGGACTTGTAAGTTCGAAGTAGTTCCACGAGGAGGAACTATTTCTACCTGCCGCTTTGTTCATCTTTAGTCGCACGTGTGAGGGAGAGGGGGGGTGGGGTCGGTGTGTAGCGTGCTGCAGCAGCAGTCTGCTCTGCACGCAGGCTTCCTCCAAGTTTACAGTAAAACAAACTGGTGGTGTGACCAATGGCCATTTACAATTATTAATACTATTATTAGCATTAGTCTATATTTTGGTTGAAACTAAGCCAGAAAAATAAAACATAAATAATAATAAAAATATATATAAATAAAATCGATTTTTACAAATAATATTCGATTATGGAGACTGTAACGAATATTCGAATAATCACTGACATCCCTAGTATTTACCATTATGTACTATGTAGTCATGACAAACCCAGTGTCATGCAGTCGCTCTGTGTGTTTAGAAAAACCTGCTTTTCAGGGCCAGATAATATGTCATGGGAAACTGCTATAACTCAGAACAACACACCTGTGAAACCTGGTCAGTATTTGGGAGGTGGATGTCTAACCAGGACTGAAAAACAGTTAATCAGCATGAGACATCTCCTGGTGGAGACCTGTTAACAAAACATATGAAGCTTTGACTTCTCTGCCAGCCAAAAGTGAATATGTTGCATAGGCTAACTGTTAGCATTGTCCTTTAGCCATGCTCCTCTCAGCTGTTGACACACAGTTTTAATCTGGTTTCAGGTTTGAACCTCCCCCTCCCTCCCTTCTCACCGGCCTCCCTCCCTGATCCTCCCTCCCCATTGGCTGCTGTTCTCAAGAGGGCGGGACAAAGAATGGGGTAAGAGCTGAGAGGAGCCAAGACGACACAAGCGGAGGAAACCCCGAACCTGCACAGGTAAGACCCTCACTCACACCTTCAGAAACACAATGTGACACTCTCACACATGCATAGACGTCACATTATATTTCCAAAAAGCTGTGTAATATGTGTCCTTAAAGGTGCTCACACTTAACAATAAGTCCTAAGGTTAACAATGTTTGGCAAGTAGGTTTACATATGCTAGGAATTCGCTTGGGTGTGTAATGGTGACGTTGTTTAACTGCTTTTAATTGAACTATTCACATCTTAAACTGCACTGTAACTTTTATCCATGTATTTTTTCTTTTATTGTTTATTTTATTATCTTTTCTTTTTAATGACTGATTTTAAATGCCATTTCCTTAATGTCTTTCGTTTTTTGTAAAGCACTTTGAATTGCCTTGTGTTGAAAGGTGCTATATAAATAAACTTGCCTTGCCTAGAAGCAGTATAAAAACTATAATAACATTTACAAAGGGTTAGGGTTAGGGACAAAACATTTAAATGTATAATTAGATTCAATATGTGTGAAGATGGTTGATTATGTGTTCAAGAAAACATCACAAATGTCCCTTCTACCATCTTTGAAATGTGTCAGAACCCTGAAACCTCTGCTGAAACTCAGACACACACCGTCTTTTTTACCTGCCACATCCATTGTTTTCTCTGTTCTCACACCCATCCCCCATGGGGTGAGACGCCTCCCTTCTGTTGACCTTTTATCCGGTGAACACAGTAATGTTCAAACACTGGCTGACATTGTCTGGTCTGATGATTAATGAAACACAAAATCTGCATCAAAGTCCACCTGGCTCTCTTGCTGCTGCCAGGGTCTAACCTGCACTGTCAATGAATACTACAAATTGTCTGATCTTGATAATATATATACAAGCAGATTTTTTAAAGATTAGTTTAGCATTTGTAAGAAAAACACCATCACAGTTCAAATTGTGCTCTCTGAGTTTAAGCGTATTTCCCCCTGATTTTTGCTGCTAATTTTTTAGCTCTGACTCATTTTACTAAAAGAGTGCCTCAACCAAAACAAGAAGAATATTCACTTTGAAACACTAAAGAAACGAACTTTACACTATAACAGCTTTTCAGTTCCACGCGTTAATCTATTGTGATCGATTGTCGTGGAATAGTCAGGAGAACAACATGCTTGAAAATGAATTGAAAAACATATTTCCTTTTTGTATTAAGTATTTGACATTAAGTTCAGTCCATTGTGAAGGTTGGTATAAGTCAGGAATATATTGTTAAGCATCACACAAGGCCTGCATGACGCATTAGACTGCTATATTCATAATTCAACTAATGACACTGGGTGATCATTCTTGATTAAATTGTTTACTAGTCATTTATATATTAGACTAATTTAATCCTGGCAGGAAATGGGAGTGCTTGAGTAGAATCATGAGGTACTTCACTTAACTACAGTACTAAGGTTAATTTGGTTACTACTGATGTATAGTTTTTGTTCTTGGCAAAAGTTGCAACTAGAAAACCACAGAAACTACAGCAGCATCTAAACAGTTTGCATTTGAATAATGGAGGGTAAACACGTTGACTTCGTGTGAGGGGGGTTGATTCAGTCAAAGATTAAAAGGCTTTATTTGTCACAATGGCTACAGTCAGGATCCTCCAACAATGCAAAATACAATAAACGTATTTATTTATTTATGTGCAAGGTCTGTTTCGTGCTGCTGTAACAAAATAAAAACCTAATTTGGGATCAAAGAATATCTAATCTAATATGTTATCGCAGTACTTTAACACTCTGTATACTGTAAGGGTAGTATACATATATGGACATAGGGACTATAAACAGATTAACAAATGAACAGTGTATCATATTTGAATGGTGACACTTCAGGGGTTTAACAGTCTTATATCTGCTCTGTTTTATGGAATTAAAACGAGTCTGCCATAGTTTCCAACATCTTGATCCAAACACAGATGGTTACCGTCTTCTCAAACAAAGTACCTGAATCAGTGTTCGATGTATTGTCAGCACTGAGACAGCAGATGTCCAGGCTGATGCAGGTAGGTGTATGTTTGGCGCTGCTCGACTGTTGCTTAATTAGACGTCGGGAAGCTGTGGTCGTGTCAACATGTTGTTCCTTCTTTACAATTACCCCTCCTACCCACTCATTTCCCAGAAGTCTCTTTGTTTGTACGGGGATGCAGAGGAGAGGGAAGTGTAACCATCCATTTGGAAAAGAAAGGAGGCTGTCTGTGCTGTTCCTTTTTCCTTTTAGTCATACATATAACCCCGATAGACCTTCAGGGTGCTGTGGGGACCTCTCTGTTTGCATGTAAATGTGAGCAATAGTTAAGAGAAGAGGAGGAGAGGGGGAATAATGATAGGGAGGAAAGAGAGCAAACAGGCTCAGCAGTGCAGACCTGTTGCTAGGAGAGAGAGATACATGATACAGAGGCAGGATGTGATCGTGCAGTGGTGCAGAGGAAGATAAACACTCTGTCAATTATACATGTGTATACCAAAATCTAAGCAACATTTTCAGTAGAAATGTTAGCATATACGCACAGCATGTGAAGCTCTGTAAGCTGTTTCTCTTTATGTTCCTTTTTTAGACTTTTAATATTAGTCACAATCAGAGATTTCCAATGTCAATTAGTTGGTCCGCCGCCAAAGTGTTTTGCCAATTTATCCATTTCTAGAAGGAACAATAATGAATCGTCATATTTTTGTTTCATGGATTAATCATTTGTCATTTTCAAGGAAAAACGACCAATATTCTCAGCAATATGATTCCCTGCTTGTTGTTTTTATATATTCATGATAGTATATATTTCTATATGGCTCCCTTAAAGGTGGGGTAGGTGAGTTTGAGAAACCGGCTCGAGAAACACTTTTTGTTATATTCCATGGAATGCTCTGAACATCCCGATAGCAATGAATATCTTAAGTGCTTTGACAACAAATCCATACAAAAATGTCATCTGTGGAACCCGTAATACTGTAAAAAGTACGATTGCCGCCCTGTCTGTCAGCCTTCCATCTCGTGCACGCACAAATGTATCTCGTGCCCTCATTGGGCGTGCATTGCAGCAGTACTTCAATGACTCGCCAGCAACAGGCGGCCACTTTCACCAGTCTGCTGACGTCATGTGCGCGTTCATGTGTGTTGGAGGAGGTGCTCTGTAAGGAAGTCTGAAGGAAGGGGCGGATTATTTTCGGCTGTGTACTTTCAAATTCTAGTGCACTCGAGCCGGTTTCTCAAACTTACCTACCCCACCCTTAAAGGTGGGGTAGGTAAGTTTGAGAAACCGTCTCGAGATACACTTTTTGTTATATTCCATGGAATGCTCTTAACATCCCGATAGCAATGAATATCTGAAGTGCTTTGACAAAAAATCCATACATAAATGTCATCTGTGGAAGCCGTGGCGCTGTAAAAAGCACGACCAATCATCTGAGCCGGCCCGACTAGAATAACTGGATGGCCTACCTGCCTGTCAGCCTTCCATCTGTGCACAAACTTATCTCGTGCCCTCATTGGTCATGTTCGCGTTCGTGTGTGTTGGAGGAGGGGCTCTGAAAGGAAGTGGCAGATTTTTTCCGGCTGTGTATTTTCAAATTCTAGCGCACTCGAGCGGGTTTCTCCAAAATTACCTACCCTACCTTTAAGGCTCCTGGAAGTTTGAAATACTGTTCTTTATTCTCTACTTTTTAATACATACTCAACTTACTACTAATCGTCATGTTATAGTCTTACATCAAACTGAAATATCCCAGTATTGGATGGATTGCAGTACACTGATGTTTTTAATGATCCTGACTTCTCCTCTAGCGCCACCATATGGTTGACCTTTGTGATTTTGAATGAATAGTGAATAATAACAACTTTTTGGATGGATTGTCAGTAAAGCTGCAATCTTTTTCTTTTTTGCTAACAAGGATTTGACTTGGGAAGGGTCAAGAAGTAAAATAAATAACAGAAAATGCAATATGTATGGACATAATATCTCCCAGATGCGGAGACATTTTTGTCTGTCATAACTCGCCCTCTGGCATGTTGGCTGACAGTCAGAGCAAAAGCTGCACCTTACCACCATCCATCATATATTTCTATCACCAGTCGGATATCGTTATTTAGTTTTTTCTGGTTTCAAGATGTTGTTTATACATGACACACGTTGTTTGATGTTAATATCCTCCATAATTAAAATGTGAAAGTTAGAGTAGGGCGTTGTGGTCATGTAGTGATCATGAGATAAGATAAGAGAGAACTTTATTGATCCCAATCTGGGCCATGTTTGTGTTGCAGCAGCATACAAAGACATACATGTTGAATTTACAAATGAACAACAACAAGATATAAAGCAAGGTGTTGTATATACATAAGTATGTGACCGATGGAATATTGAATATTAAACTGAATATATGTAAAATGTACTGTGTGATTTTATTACAAAAGAATAAGTAGTCTGTTTGGCGGATGATCTTCGTTGCGTGTCTTTACTCCTCCCTCCTATTTGTTTCCTGTCAGTGCTCTTCTGAAAGCTTTCTTAAAAATCAGTTTGTTTTAATAACCGTGGCTCGTTTAACGTCTGATTGCTGGCCAAGAAAGGTTATTACAGAGAGAATGTCAATGATGTTGTCTATCAATGACTGAATGATATCCCTACGAGTGGCTTCTGCAAATGTAGTCTAGGTGGAAGCATGAACAAGAGGAAAGAAACGTGCAATGGGAGGCTCAGAAAATAAAGGAAATGAGGCAGAATACAGACATTTTTAGTAAGAGGAGAAAAGAATGTAGTCGGTGGATGTGTGCGCCTGCCAAGCAGAAACCTGAGGCAGACCCCCACCTCCTGAAAGGCTGTATTGTTTGTCCGGACCCTCTGCTCACATGCTGTCCTCATTTCTGTCTTTTTTTTGTTCATTTGAATCGGCCAAAAAGGGGAAACCAAGGTGACAATACATCCTCAAATGACATTGAAACTGTCTATCAACCATTTTATTAAGTAAACATGGTACATCCCTAAACAAAAGACACATGGCAGTTTTCAACGGTTGTGTTGCAAATGACTTAACATCAGTATAGGTTACAGTATAACTTTCATTATGGTAGAATTCAGTGCTTCTCAAAGTGTGGTCTGCGGACCACTGGTAGTCCGTGAGCGCCCCCTAGTGGTCCGTGAGTATATTGGTAACATTTCACATTTTAAATAAATAAGTTAATGTAAGTTTTCCGCACTCTCGCGGGAATATCTCCGCAATGGAGCGAGCTTAAGTTTCACTTTCGATTGCATGATATAGCCCAAAGCAACACCTTCGTCACCTGTTTGTACCATTTTCAGGCAATTTGTAATCTGTTCTAGAAATACGATGTGTTTTTGGATATTTGTGGAGTTAGGTGGTCCGCGAGTGCAGAAACACTGTGGTAGATAATTATACTAATTGTTTTAGTGTATTTAGTTTGGACTGTAGCTTGACCTCCCAGTCTGTCCGTGCACATGTCCTATTGGATAACTGGACTATTGTTGGTTTGGATGGGAGTTTAAAGAATAACCCATTTGTGCCTCAATACTATATTTACAATAAATAAAGACGTTTATTCCGATTGGTCTAAAGCAGGGGGGTCAAACTCAAATACACAGTGGGCCAAAATAAAAAAATTGGTACTAGTCGAGGGCCGGACTGGTTCAATGTTTATTGCAAAACGTATTGAAATGAACTTATTGCACATATTAAACCTGGAACTAACAAAGCTTAAATTATTGCCTATAAAAACAACATTAAATAATCAGTTGCATTCATTTCTTATGGCTCTATCTGCAGCTTTTCCAGAGTCATTTCTTATGATTACATACATTACAGCTTCAACAAAACTATTCCCCTCAAAGAACAAACCAAGCATGCCCTGTTGTCCTGAGAGAAAGTGCAGAAGGAAACATCCATTGAACTCAGTGTGCTGCTCTGTGATGCTAGTTCAAGCAGATACTTGGCATCTCATCTTGGGTGCAAGTTCATCAATGTTTGGGCTCAGGCTCTGAGCTGAGGAGACCCTCAGGATGGAGTGAAGGTGTGCTTGCAATATACCGGCGGGCCAGATCTAATAGTAATTAGAAATTATCCTGCGGGCCGAAATTAAATCCACCAAGGGCCTGATTTGGCCCCCGAGCCTTGAGTTTGACCCATGTGGTCTAAAGTCTTGAAATCTTGAACAGACATACTTTTGAAAGAGATAAATAAAAGGTTATATTGTGTTTATTGAATGTCTTCCATATTACATATTTTTGCAACACTTCATGGGGCTTCTTGTAGTTTCTGAGATGCAGCCATTTTCTTATCACGCTATATTTAGTCTTTGGAAGCATGGGTGTTCTTTCTGAAATACTATTAAATATATTGAAAACAGAAGTCATGCGTGTCCAACAACCAGATATAGTATAATGAGGAAAAGTCCCCTTTTCTACCAGACATTTTAACGGATTTATTGTTATTTGTATATATTTGTATGGTGTGTGTTTGGCAAAGGGTTAGGGTTAGGAGAAAACTTCCACAAAATGGAAATCTAAATTTCACTCGGGAGCACAAATTGTTACACTGTGTGTTTTTAATTGGTTAACTTGACCAAAAGCAACAAGTTAGTGGGATTGTATTGCAGAAATACTGGACAGAATATTTGTGATCGAACTCGTTAACCACGAGTTAGATCACAAATATTCTGTCCAGTATTTCAGGTTTACAGGTTTAACCCCAACCATCACCTGTCTGACGTGTATTTGAGACAAACTCGCTTCTGTTAGAGAAAATACGAAATTGATTTCCAGATATTTAGCCTCTTCCTTAGTTTCCCCCCAGCATTTTTAATCAATGTGTCTGTGCATCCTCATGACTCTGTGTCACAGTGGTCTCGTGGTTAAAATACATTTTCCCTACTCCTGTTCTCAAAGAGATAAGTGATGAAACTGCACACTTCCACATCGCTCCAGCCCTGACTGAGTGACCATACAGAGACTTTCCCTGAAAGCACATGATCATTACCCTGAACATCGATTTTCCCATCAGGGATTCCTGTCAAGACTGACCAAGCTCCTAAAAGGCGTGGATGCATGAAATATCTTCTACAAACAGGTCTTCACTGATAGTTAATGTGACACAGCGCTGTGACTGTACACCCGTTGGTTAAAAGGAAGTCATTGAATGGACTTATTGTTGATGCTGTAAAGAAAGTTATGCATACAAACTCTTTGCATTGTAAACCTTAGGAGAGACAGGTAACTTTATTGTTACCTCTTGTAAAACAGTCGTCCTCTACTTGCCATGACTCCGTGCATGTGACAATTATTCAAATGATTTGATTTGTTTGCTTATTCAGGTCAGCAGCTGCTTTCCATGCATTTGCACTGCTGTTGTGTTTGTGGACAGTACGTTAATACCGTAAAAAAATAAAATAATCTAATCTGGTGCATATGTTATTTCTAAGAAGCGCAATACAACCAGTAACCAAACTGTTTAATTTAAGGACCAACACAGACAGACAGAAAGCAGCTCCCCGTATGGCATGTAATAAAAAAGCATTTGAAACTTGTATGTATAACCACACAAACTTTAAATACAACTTCTACGCAGTAAAGAGTCCATTTTGTCCACGAGAAACCAGACAAAAGTCCTTCCAGGTTATGAAGCCACCTTGATATGGTTTAATGCAGCGAGCTAGGGACCCAAAGTATTTTCCTTCTCCTCATCTTCTTCATCTTTCTGTGTCTCAGGTGGTGACGGGTGCAGGACTCTGTCATGGCGCTGCTGTGGAGGAGGTTGAAGCTTCTGGTGACGGTGATGATGGTCAACCTCTTCATCTTCATCATCATCTCCCGACAGAGCAACCAGGACAAAAACGACCGCAACAAAATCCGCATCCCCTCCAAACCCTTCTGGAGCAAACTGGCTCCCAGCGCTGCGTACTGGAACCGGCAGCAGCAGGTCCTGGACCTCCAGAACAACCCGGTCCTGGTGGCCAACTACAGCTTCGCCGACACACCTGAGTGGTTAAATGAGACCGGGTTGATCTCCGACCCCTGCCAGCCTAACGTCCGGGTGACCACGCAGGTGAAGGACTACAACTCCCTGCCGGGGCGCTTCAAGGACTTCCTGCTCTACATGCACTGCCGCTCCTACCCTCTGATGGTGGACCAGCCGGCCATCTGTAAGCAGCCGCCCTTCCTGCTGCTGGCCGTCAAGTCCTTGGCCCCACACTTCGACCGCCGACAGGCCATCCGTCAGTCCTGGGGCCGGGCCGGGCTGATAGCCAATCAGACGGTGGTGACCATCTTCCTCCTGGGCAACGCCACGGCGGGGGACCACCACCCGGACCTCTCCGAGATGCTGCGCTACGAGAGCACCCGCCACAAAGACATCATCCAGTGGGATTACAGGGACTCCTTCTTCAACCTGACCGTCAAAGAGGTGCTGTTCCTGGAGTGGATCCAGACGCGCTGCCCCGAGGCCAAGTTCATCTTCAAAGGAGACGACGACGTCTTCGTCAACACTTTCCGCATCCTGGACTTCCTCAAGGGCCTCTCGGAGCCCAAAGCCAGGGACCTGTTTGTGGGCGACGTGATCACAAACGCTGGGCCGCACCGGGACAAGAAGGTGAAATACTTTATCCCGGAGAGCATGTATGTGGGGATGTATCCTCCGTACGCAGGAGGGGGGGGGTACTTGTACTCCGGGGACATCGCTGCTCGCTTACACAACGCCTCGCAGCACGTGGCGCTGTACCCGATAGACGACGTCTACACGGGGATGTGTCTGAGGAAACTAGGGCTGGCCCCCGAGAAGCACAAAGGCTTCAGGACCTTTAACATAGAGGAGAAGTACCGCTCGAACCCTTGCGCCTACAAGAGCTTAATGCTGGTTCACCCCCGGACCCCGCAGGAGATGATCCAGATCTGGGCCTGGCTCAGCAGCCCCGACCTCAACTGCCAGTGATGATACTAAAAAGACATTTTGAGGATGGTTCAAAGACAATTATTTTATTTTGAACAGGGTCGTGACTTAAGAGTTGGCAGCTTCAAGTTCAGATGTTATTAAAATGGTCACATGGTTAAAAGTCGATGCCTCTAGAGAAGAGGAAGGATGTGATGCCACCAAAGTATTTTGACTCGATGTCAGGCTTACGTAGACCCTAACCCTGCTTCACTGTCGAAACGAGCTTCACCAAAAGTGACTGCGTCTTTCTCTGCGTGCACATATTTATATCGCAACTATTTATATGGCCTTTGTAAAGCTTTAACACTGTGTGTCTGCTCTGCGACGGGCCGTCACACACTGTCCAGTTTTCAGCACTCTCGACTGTATAAACATTTCCAAAGGTAAATAAGACCGAAGCTTAAGTTACTTTAGTCACGTTTATTGCTGGAGGAGAGTGTGAGGTGAACACGTCCACGTAACTGTTGCTGGAGGATTAGTTTGTGCTGCTATTCTCATCCACACTCCCTAAAGTATTTACATGTGGATCGCTTCAACTCACACAAAAACTAGTTTGTTTTACCTTAACTCCATCTTTCAGTTTCGGTAAACTCCAAACGATTCAGTCTGTATTTGATATACCTGTAACCATTATGTTGAGCTGTGTCTCGTTTCTTTTTAACTGGTAGATAATGTTGCAACAATGAGTCCATAGAGCTTAAAACCGGTGTGTTTTGAGGAGTGGATGCACGCTTTGCTTTCAGGGAACAGGAATGTGAGTCCGGCTCTGTGCAGCTCAGCAGGTCTGGGCTTGGTTTTGAAATCCAAATGCTGGTTAATTCTGCTTCAGGTTCTCATTTTACACAAAAGGACAAAGCTCATATGCACCTAAGTGCTTTTTTCTTCACACTGCTGAGCGTCTGTCTGTGAGGGAAATGTTGAGTGCTGGTAAATGTTGCTTTAATGTCAGAGAATCAGAGGCTTAACATCATGTCCAAGTCTCTGCAATGTTCACTGATCATTTAAAGGCTTCATTTTAAAATGTTACATATCTGTTTTATGGAGGAAATGATGTCTTGTTGTCTTGTTGGTGAATGTTCAAAATGGTGGATATTATATTAAGGCTCACTACTGTACAGTCTTTAATAAGAGAAGTGCTGCACATATTCAGCTGTATGTGAAACAGAGTCAGTGAGAGGTTTCAGATGCACATTTTTAGATATCTCAGTGAAGGAGATGCTTCTTTCCGTTCTCAAACCCATCAGAGAGATCTGTCACATGAATGTATGTCTGTACACATATTTAAAGCCAATCCTCTGATTTCAGTCAAAACGTGGATTTTCTTCAGTATTTCTTCTCCAAATGTCCCTAGACCTGACCTAGTGTGAATCTGGTGGAAACACTTTAGATCCTCGGCCTCTGTTAGAGCGCCCCCTGCTGGTCAGGAGGGTGAACATGTAAGACTATTAGCTTTACACACACTGATCAACTCCATGACCCAAAACTGGAGTGCTAGACCTATTTCATGCATATAATGTTCAAGAATCACATTCGTTATGTCTATTTGTGACTCCTCTGAATCACCAAATGATCATTTAGAGCAACGTATGTCTCCATTTTTGTGTTATTTTGTTCCTATATCGTTGTCAGACATTTGGGTTTGGCTTTACAAGAAGTTAAGACAATCACAGTGAGGTTATTAAAGGTTATTTTTGTAGTTTGGGTTGTGTTTAATAGCTGCTACTCCAGTCCTTACACAATGTAGGATTAAAGAAACACAAAAAGGTAACGAGTGCAAACGAGAGCTAAGAACAGACTGAAGGCTTGAATGACTCTCTTCACACACCAGTAATAGATTACATTGTGCTGCACACAGTTTGTGGCTACTTGAAATGTTTACATGCTTTTAAAAGTAATCATCACTTCATAAATGTTGCTTCTGTCTGATGATTGGCTGTAGAGGTCATTCCTCGAAACGTGTTGTGTATGTTTCACAGTCTGACGTTCACTTTTTGAATGTTGATATTCAACATTTATCAGTCACTGCGCTTTTCGTTTGGAGCTTCCCATAGTTTCATTTGAAGGACCTTCTTCCTGTGTATACACACTCAGTGTTTCTCTGGGCTCAGCAGCCAGGATGTCATTTTGTTGAGCTTCTGTAGCTGTTGTTTCAGTAAGCGAAGTGTATAAAAAAACAACATATTACCATCTATGTGCATACAAATGTAACTGAAGCTCCAGGATTGTGGAGGGTGATGTATTACTCAATACGACAGGGAATTGTAAATCAAAAACAAAATTGCAAACTAGGGGGGAAATATCCAACAAAAGAAGAAGTTATCATGCTATAAAGTGTTTTTAATTAGTCAGGATTTATCTTAAGTCCATCCTTTTGAAGAACTTTGGCTAAATCCTTTCTTTAAAAACCATTAACGCATATTTACAAGTGTTCAGAGAACTTGTAATTGAATAAAGCGTTTCCGTGTTACACCAGTCCGAGGTGAATACCAAATCTGTGCCTGATGTTTGTGCTGTAAGTGTAAGATTCATCCACGTTCAGTGTGATCGCTTTTTTTTTTATACCTAGAATGACTTGATTATTTCAATAAAGTTATATTTGCTGTTTCTGTATATACTGTTCTATGCATTTTTATTGTGAACCAAATAAATTATGTGAAGCGTTAAGACGGTTTGTTCATCCATTTTGTTGTACAATTACTGTTTTTTTTTATTGTATGTATTTTATAATAGTCATATTTTTCTGAAAACCGTCAGTATTATTTTACATTCCAGGGTTCTTACGGTCATTAAAAACCTGGAAAGGTCATGGAAATTCAAAGTGCTAATTCCAGGCCCTGGAAAAGTTATGGAAAACAATATTTTTCCCAAAGTTTTGGAAAAGTCATGGAAATATAACTAAAGTCGCATCAAATATAATTTATATTTGATCTAATCACCGAAATAGTATTACTATAACGATAATAAATACTGTATCGTATAGTAATGAAACGTAAAATTGAATTTAACTGTCGAGGTATTTTGCTGGTGAGAGATTTGAGTTGCTTTAGCGTGTAGAAGCTAGTAAGCCTACTATTTGATTTAGATAGGCACAACATGTTTCATATGCAGACCTTATTTTCCTGTTCCATGTTAAAATAAACCATTTTCAGTGGTACCTGAGAAAGAGTAATTTCTTTGGTCATGGAAAATTAGGTAAGTCATGGAGAAATTGAAAATCATTGGTGAAAAAGTGTATGAACCCTGGTTTTCATATACTCATTTAGAAACCAACTAAAAATATATCCTTCACATCTTTTTGGAGTTATTATTGCAGAAATTATTGAAAACTACATTTCAAATAGCAACCCTTTTTTTTTTTAAAGGGACATTTATGCTAATTTGCAAGTCATTTAGCAGCAAATAAACCAGTGAATTTCATCTTTATTTTGACATGTGATACCTTACAACAAAGCAATGTCTGCTTTTGAAAGACTATCACCCCTACATGTAAATAGTTTAAGCATAGGAGGATTTTTTCTTCTCCGATTTATTTTGAAGATTTTGAAAGAGATGCTCAGTTTTACATGAAAACAAAAATATGCACAATTTTTTCTGGCAATGTATAAAACTAGAGATGACTTGTGGAGGATTGGATTGTTGCTGACCCATAAAAGGGTTACATATGTTATAAAGAAAGAAGATAAGTAGTTAATAAAAACTGCATTAACATCTCAAAATGTTATTTTCTGTCTTGCAGTGAACACATTTAAACAGCAGAGGGCAGCAGTGTGCTTTAGAACAGACTACAAAGACTCCACATGTACTGATTACGTATATATTGTAAATACAATATATTGTGTTTAGTAGTGTAACTGGACATTAGAAATCAAATTAGCCCTTTCTGAACCAGTTTGTCTTTATTTTCTATTTCATTTTGGTAAGTATCTCCTATAATTTGAGTGCTGCAGGTGATCATCACTCCTGACTCACCGCTGCCAGGAAGACAAGATGATAAACCGAGTTTCAGTTCTCGGAAACACACACGCACGCACGCACGCACACACACACACACACACACACACACACACACACACACACCTGTATGTCAGGGTCTCAGGAGGTTTCACTTCCTCGTCTGTCATCTAAATGGATGCAATCTCTATCTGACTATAGAAGCAGCATCTTATTGTCGACCTCACACACATCTAAAACACACGTTCAAACACAGCGTATTCATTGTTTAACCCTCTGGAGTCGGTGGACGCGCACATGAACCTTGTTATGTAATATGAAGTCATTATTCAGTCCTGATATATCTCAGTCCCTGCTGTGGTGAAAATAGAGTGATTGACAGCTGTTTTACTCAGAATGCGAATTTATAAAATGTCATTTTAGACATGAATAACACATTTATATACAGTGTAATTCAAATATTTCACTACTTTTGTAATCCTAAGACTTTGGTAACCAAATCTAAAACACCAAAATAATTCGATCACATGAGTAAATTTGTGTTTTCACAAGAGTTTTGAAGATTTTCCGAAAATCGGATGTCAAATTTTAAGCTTTTGAGCTACTTATCTCATCAAAGAGTGCTCTAAGGTGAGTAATTTGCATATATAGCAATACTAGAGATTGTCCTGAACATTTTGATATGTAACACATGGGTGCCATTTTAGAAGAAATACATTTAAAAGGTGATTTAAAAAACATCTAAAAATCGAGAAAATACCCTTAGACTCCAGAGGGTTCAAGCTTTTCGAGGCTGTTGGAAAGCCTCTGGCATCAACTGCAGATCAAATGAAGAAAAGCAGTTATTCAGGCTGAAAGGAAAGAATTAGTAAATGTCCTGAATAAATCCTGTGGCACCAAACAGAAATAAAAGGAGAACAAAAAAGGACATTTTGTATGGCTTTGTGAAACCAAAATAAGTGTGAAATGATATTACCTGTGCACAATTTCATACTCAAAGTAACTGAACTATAGACTCAAGATTCAAAACTTTGTTGTCAGATGCTTTATAGATTAAAGAGTAGTTTTAACAGTACAACATACAATATACTCAAGAAATACAATACATTCAAAAAATGGTGAAAAAGTAAAATGTAGAAATAAGTAAATTAGATAGAAGTAAAGTAGAGTTGTTGTTGTTGTTGTTGCTTCATTTGTTGTTCCACCATCCATTTTTCTGCTTATTTCCTGCAGTGGGATTTATAAAGGATTATCTTATTTTGTACTGTTTGTCACGTTTACTCAAAATGCTTTTCAGCCAACGTTTGACATTTTGGGTTGAAGAAACGTTCCCCTAATGACAAACAGCGTCTCATTCCTGCAAACAAAAACGCTGGAAAGTTTTTTCTTCTTTTTCCGAACTGGAACAGCGAGGAGGAAACAGTGGTTCTCAGCGAGGAGGAGGTATGCCTGCTGGAGGATGTGAGGTGGAGAGAGTGAGTCACTCGGATCCAAATCTCCACTTTCCAGCTTATTCACCCAAATGCAGGACATGTCTGTCTGTTCATGTTGAAATGCCACAATATGACAGGTAGTGGTTTTTCAGCCAAGAAATACAGAGTTTGAGATTGTTTCTGAGATGTTCTGACCAATATGTGTGTGAATGGAAATGAAAAATAGCGTAACGTGTTTCCATACATTGTGTTTCCTTGTTCTTCTGGATTATCCAAAGGCCTCACTGTTAGAAGCTTACAAATACACGTTTTGTTCATACTGGAAAAGTTGACTTCCAATATGATGTCTGGTTATATAAACAATCTGTCTGGTTAGTAGCAAACTAAACCGTGTAAACAGAAGTGACAATGACTCAACATGTAATGCCGTTTTGTTATTACAAGCTGCTCACATGGCTACGTGTGACCAACAAGCCTAGTTCAATTTTTAAGATGTATTTTTCTTCAGAAAGGTTCATTTCTGCCACTTCTCAGTAACATGTTATTTGATATTAAGTTGTTTTATATGCTCAGGTACTTTAGTCAATTTAGAGACAATGCAGCAAATGCAGTGATTTAAACAGAGTACATATTACTTGGTAGACACTTTTATCCAAAGCAACTTACATACTCAATACAGTGGGCAATCCCCACAGGAGCAATTTGGGGTGAAGTGTCTCAGGGACACAACGACATGCTGACTGCAGTGGGGTTTAGAACCTGTGACCCCCTGATCAAAACACCAACCCACGACCCACTGCACCACACGCCTCGCCTAGGCTGCTTCTCAGGTCGATTAAATGAAATCCTTGCTTCCCTCACTTGCGTCGTTTCCCTGCGTTTAGTCCCTCCCACCAGGGAAGCATGGAGGGACGCAAGGAAACCACGCGAAGCAGGGAAATGAGTTTTAAGAGCAATGGGACGTCCTTTCCTCCGGAGCGTCACGTGAAGCGACGTCCGTTTGTGATGACGCTGCACAGCTGATCGTCTGACAGCAGCTCTGTCCCCGTTATTTCCACACACCCCCCCGCCTCTGTTAGTACACATTTACTGACACAAACATTTGTATCATCTGTTGTAGACCCAAATAAATAAAAATAAAATAAGAACTAATTCTCAAAAAAGATAAACGCCATTCTTAAAATGTATAAACGAACAATAGTTTGATTAATATTGATTAGAGTGCACAATAGAAATACAACTATTCAGAGAACAAAAACAGATATGTTATCTATCAAAACCCAGTTAGATTAACATTCATTGCACTTTGTTTGTTTGTTTGGATATGTAGCACATTAACATTTTAATAGCACTTAATGACTGACTGAATGGAAATGACAATAAATGAAAATGTAAAACGAAAAAAGCGATCATGAAAATGTTTCCAAAAAATGAATTAAATGATTTTTGACCACTTTGTTGTTCAGATATATCACATATTTGTAACTAAATGAAACATGAATTGAAACAAAACACGGTATAAACTGAGGAGTGACTCCCGTGAGGTTCATGTGTTTTCTTCACTCTGCTCTCATGTCAAGAAGCATCAGATCAGTGCATGCACTGCCTCGTCCAATCAGTGAGCGATACACAGTAAGGGGGCGGGGTGAGTATCTGAGGATTTCATCGGAGGATGGTCTGGTGGTTCCTCGGTTATCGCTCCTCCATGATCGCTCCTCGCTCCTCGCTCCTCGATCCTCGGTCCTCCGGCAGAAATAAGAGCCATGGGACGGTACTCAAGATGGCGCAGGCAAATCAACTTCCGGTGAGACCGAGGACCGAGGAGCGAGGAAATGAAAATAGTCGACCTGAGAAGCAGCCATAGTAGATGACACAGATCGAGAAACAGAGTATTACATGGGGAAAGCATGCAATATTCTAATTAATGCCTTAAAATCAACAGAAATAATAGTGAACATTTTTTTCTACTGCTCCACACTCCAGGCCAGTAGGTGGCGTTAATGCATTAAATAGCTGGCTGAAAACTGCTAATTAACCTGAAACAAAAGGGGTTTTGCTCCTCTGTGTGGGGTTAATTGTGCGATGATCTGCTAGTAATGCCTTGGCACTCCTGAAGGTGTCTCGTGCTGATGATGTGTGTTGGTATTCATCCCCCTCTGTTTAAGGTAATTATCTTTTTAAAAGTACTATAGACTGTTTGGTTAACTTATTTTGTTTGTATGTCATTAGCATTTAAGCTAGGCCTTGTTAAATCTATGCTGGTGTGCGTTGTATCACTGTTAATTCACTGTTCATGTAAAATGGGTTAAAAAGTTCAAATATATTTCATAAGTAAGAGTGAATGCTTTGGGCTAAGTTGAGAAAATAGTTGAACAAATATATTTTTTACCAAAATTGCCTGATCATTTGGATTGGAAATTCTGTTGCACTTGTGATGACGAAAGACATCTGCTAATTGCTGCAAAAAGTATGCGTTATTGTCCGATTTTATTTACTATTATGTAAAAGCGATACAGCTGTTAGAACAACTTAAAGCCACACATGTTAACATGATTACATTAAGATAACAGCTTAAGAATGAGTCAATCTGAGAGGTATATTGTTGAAACTGTATTCTCTCAATTAAAACATATTTGTAATGAAATAAGAAACAGTTTGCTCAAGGAACACTGATTCTAGTAGTAAAAGTAACGATCCGGCGTAATCTCAAACCCTTGAGACTAACACTTTCTGCTCACTGGAGGGAAAGAAGAAGAGTCATTTACTGAAACCACGGTGTCCTGGGGCCTCATTTATAAAGGGATATACGCTCAAAAAATGGCGTAGGCCAGTTTCTACGCACTGTTTGCGATTTATAAAATACTAACTTGACGGGAAAACGTGCGGTCCTCCACGCAAACTCTAACCCATGCGTACGCACTAAGCACAACAACGGGAGAGACGAGAAACTGCGACACCGTTGGCAGAAGGAAGAATGGAGAGAAATATGTGGAAATAATACCATAAACAAAATGTTACCTATCATATGAAGAATTCATTTTCAAACATTGATTAAAGCCAATCTTAAAATGATTAAACAAACGCCTGTTTGAGACTCCTCAGTGCACACAAGAACATAACTTGGAGAAATAAATAAATATGATACATACAGTGGCGACTGGTCATTAGGGGCAGGTGGGGCACAGCCCCACCTAGTGTCAGCAGAAAGTATTAAAAGTAATGATTACAAAAAAATGCAAAAAATAAATTAAAAAATATATAAAATATATTTTAAGATCATGTTTAATCATCTGATTCGTCTGTACATTTCTGTTTCAGTCTGTGTTCTTCTAATTAGTGTCTACAGTGTGTGCCTTTTGAGCTGTTTTGAGCCATGTGGGACAAAACCCGATCCTGCCCCTCCCTCTCCCTGTTTAAGTCAATGGTGACTGTAAAAACTACACTGCGCATGCTCAGAGTATTGTCCTATTTAATGTGTGTGGCAAAAAAATAATGACCATAGGGGCATAGTGCTGCCATCCCCACCATACGTCATCTCACATCATTCAGAGCTGATTGGCTGTACAAGTACGTGTGCCGCGAAAAGTGTGGTGTGTGAAGAGGAGGAGAGAGAGCTGCAGTGACGCGTCCTACAACCCGGAAATAAACTGCGCATGGCTTCCCTCCACAAAAAAGCAATGATATTTCTCCATAGGATTTTAGAAAATAGCTCCAAATAAGATCTGTGGGAAACAAACCTGTTAGATAAATGCACGTTTTGTTCAGCCGGATAATATCCACATGTCTACCCTACTTTTATAATTTTCGAATCATAAATCTATTGATTAGATCAGATTTATGATTTATAATTTATGACTTTTACAAAAAAGTAATAGAGATTTGTGTCCAGAAGGATAGGCAAATGGACTTCATCTTCATGTCAAGGTAAGACTGCAATTTGATTGAAAATGGGATCTTACTAAGAGAGAACAATTCAATATTTAAATGATACAATTACATTTTTTGGGTATCCTTTTGTTGAACTGTCTGTTTAAAATTAATTGAAGCATCAGACAAAAAAAGCTTTTGAAAATAATATTATATTTAGATTTAGGTCAAAATATAATATTTGTAAACCTGAAGAGTCAGAGCCTCAGCAGCCATGAACCTCACTGCAGAAGCTTATATATAGACATCTAAGTTTTGTGTGCCCCACCACTTTTGTACATATAAAAACGCCACTGGATACATAGATATGTTATTTAAAACCACCTCGAATATGTTGTGTTAATGTTATGAAATGTTTTCTCATAAATGATGCGGTTTTGCATTTTTATAGGTTGTACGAGCATAGTTGTATATACTACCATGTTTAATCATGTTTTATGCCGTTTGCCAAGACTTGATAAGTCGCTCATAAAACACAGGAGGTATGGAAACTAAGAACACCATATGTGGTAAATTGTACAGCTAATATAACACAACACATTAGTTGTATTTCCCTTAACTGGTGGATATAGAGTTGCTGGGGGGGGGGGGGGTTGAGATGCACAGGCTGCAGTGGAGACACTGCGCACAGCTGATCGACAGCTGGGACACAAACCACCAAATACAAAAACATAATTCAGATCCAGTCGTCATGACTCCACACCGGGGGGATTCCCCCGATCATTTCTTACAGTTTCTCATCAAGGGGGTGTCTCCTGTCCCCGGTACAAACAAGAAGACTATGTGTATTTTTTTTGTCATGAACCTTTTTCGGACCACTTATTTATTTATTTTGGTGACGATCCGACCTCCATGCTGCTACTCTGTTCAAACTGCATCCACCAAACAATATGATTTATCTCCACCTCCCCAAAATAACCAAAATCTGACACGATGTGAGATGTCTTTTTTAGCTGTTCTGTCGTTATTTCCTGCGATCTTCTTCATAAAGTCAGTCTGAATGAATGAATGAATGAATGGGCGTTTCTTTGACTATTTATAGGCAAATATGGGCGTTACGTGAAGCCCGCAAAAGCTGCAGCGCATTTCGAGTCGAATGTGATTTATAAAGGGATATCGGCGTAGGAAGTGCTGTACGCACTTTCCTCGCCGGTACGCAATGTTTGGTGAATTGGAAAATGTCGGAACATTTCTGTACCTATTTTTTTAATTTCTACTACGTAAGCAACCTTCCCACGGCGTTATAAATGATGCCCCAGGAGAGGAGGGAGTTATGATGGATGATCCGGCTCCTGGCTTTAATGATCATAGTTTACAAGCTGTGTCTCACAGGGAGGAGGTTGTGCTCTAATTCTCTGCATCCTTTGGGGGGGAAGAGACATGGTGAGGGAAGGGAACGAAAAGGGAGGAAACAGATAGAAGAAAGGAAGGCTGGGAAGGCAAAAGAGGAATACAGGGAGGAGGAGGAGGTGAGAGGGAAAGTGAGGAGGGTCTCTGGAGAGTCGTAGCAGAGGATATCATCACCCGGACTCAGGAATAAAAGGATATTAAAATGCAAAGATTGCAGTTCCCTGTCGCTGCAGCAGACTAACAATCTGTTTGACTCCTCTGCAGCACACGGAGAGGAACCATTACATACTGCAGGAGATTGGTGCCTGTCAGAGTGGGTTTGCTATTGAAATAGAAGCTAAAAAAGTGGTGCAGGAATGATCTGAAATAAGGTCTGTGGTTAACACAAAGATTTTAAAGTTTTGTGACATAAAATCAATCACTGCATAACATCTGAAGCTTATATGTGTTTTAAAAACGGTTGCTAACAAGAAACAAATTGATACCTCTAGATGTCATCCTGCTGAACATTAGTCCCCTTTTAGCCGAGCAGTGACCATGATGTAGTTTCTCAATAGTCTAACATTGGTTTTTTGGAGTGATTGAGTTTAATATGTGGCGATTATCTAGCTGTACAAAATGTTTTAGTGTCATAAACATGTATCTGCAGAGCCAATTTCCAGCAATAACCCCAAAGGATCTTGTTTTGGGGTAACCAGAAAGAGGCTAACATTCAAGTCTCCCTACAGACTCACGTCATCCCTGCACCGCTCTAATGAAGCAGCTCAAGGACTCGTTCAACCCGGGAACATGCACTCATGATCCAGGATGTTCTCTAGAGATAAATGGCAGGTGAAATGTTAAAGACTGTGTGACCTCTGCTGGATGATTAATTACCTGCAGCGCCCCCCCCCCTCCCCCCCCTCTCCCTCTGTCCCTGAAACAGACTCACATCATAGAGAGACTTTAATGTTTTATTAGTTTAAGCTATAGTTACAATGAGTAAAGATTGTAAGGCCAACAGCATGCAGCTTTGTTGTGGTTGTGTTCAGAGATGGCAAAAGTACACACATCCTTTACTTAAGTAGAAGTACAGATACTCGTGTTTAAAAATACTCTGGTAAAAAAAAAAGTACTGACTAAACTCAAGTAAAAGTAAATAAGTATGGGCTTCGAAATGTAAAAAGTACCCATAACTAGCAGCTGTTTTAAAGAGTACCTGACCTCCCTTTATATTAATAGAACAATAATGTCATTGTTAGCTAATGAATGTTTCCATGCTGAACAACGGCAACATGACAACGTTTCCATTGGTCCCTCTTCTTTAGAGAAGAGCAGGAAATGATGGATACACGGATCGTGTTCAAATCAATAGGCACGCAATGACTCTAAAGAATAATGATCACGCCACCAAACACACATTCAGACTAAAGGAACCAGCTGTTTGGAAAATGAGAGAAGTAGAAAGTACAGGTATTTGAGTTCAACATGTAAGAAGTAGAAAGTACAGGTATTTGGGTTCAACATGTAAGAAGTAGAAAGTACAGGTATTTGGGTTCAACATGTAAGAAGTAGAAAGTACAGGTATTTGAGTTCAACATGTAAGAAGTAGAAAGTACAGGTATTTGTGTTCAACATGTAAGAAGTAGAAAGTACAGGTATTTGGGTTCAACATGTAAGAAGTAGAAAGTACAGGTATTAGTGTTCAAAATGTAAGAAGTAGAAAGTACAGGTATTTGTGTTCAACATGTAAGAAGTAGAAAGTACAGGTATTTGTGTTCAACATGTAAGAAGTAGAAAGTACAGGTATTTGGGTTCAACATGTAAGAAGTAGAAAGTATAGGTATTAGTGTTCAAAATGTAAGAAGTAGAAAGTACAGGTATTTGTGTTAAAAATGTAAGAAGTAGAAAGTACAGGTATTTGTGTTCAACATGTAAGAAGTAGAAAGTACAGGTATTTGGGTTCAACATGTAAGAAGTAGAAAGTATAGGTATTAGTGTTCAAAATGTAAGAAGTAGAAAGTTCAGGTATTTGTGTTAAAAATGTAAGAAGTCAAAGTAAAAAGTCGTCACAAAAATAAGTAGTGGAATAAAGTACTGATACCAGAGAAATGTAACGAAGTATTTGTACTCCATACTTCCACCCTCTGGTTGTGTTTTATTTCACAACAAAAATAAGTCAAGGGATCTATTTTGCCAGCTGGTGCGGGAAGTGTGAAACTGTTTCAAATTACAAATATACAAACCTTTGTCGGAGGATGGCTCCTGCTGTTATTAATGTTCCGTTGACAGTGCAGATTTCTGGGAATGTGTTGAGGGTGAGATTTAGGCCCCGTCTATCCTAATTCGATATCAAAAAAGTATTCCGTCCACACGAGACCGCTCGACCCGCTGGAGACGCTGTAGTACATATGCCGGGCCCGTAAGTGGCGCTGTACTTCCGCCACAAAATACACCAAAAGCAGCGAATAAGACCGATGACGATTATTATTATATTATATTATTATTGTACTCATGGTTGTGGTAGAGGAGCTGTACATTTTGTACCAAAATCTGTATCGTGGTCAGTAGCTTCTGGAGCACGAAGCCAACCCTGTGATCCGCCATTGTTGTTGATGTTGGCGAAACGCATCAGCAATGACGCGGGGGTGAGCGGGAGAGGCGGGGCTATGGCGTCATCGTTTTCAGAGAATGATCGTATAGGGCGCACACACGGAGCCGCAAGCGTTTCGTCCTCAGACCTTCCCACTTTGGGAGCCGTTATCGGCCTCGTGTGGACGAACCGTCTATGCGATACAGAACGTTAGCGGATTCAACTGATGTCGTCTCCGTGTGGACGGGGCCTTAGTGTCAGTTTGTCTGGAGTTTTTTGTCTGAAGTACATTTCTTTATCTGACGTCACTGCACCTGGCTGATCAGCGGTTGATTAACTCTCCGTTTGTTGCTCACTTTGTGTTTTTTCATCAGATGATTTAAGGGTGGATAAAACTTTGCATGAAGTTTTTATCTCGTTTTCTTTCTACACTGTCATATTTATTGAAGAGTTGACACACCGTAGTGAGAAATATTCCCCTTAACGTTGATTTATAGATAAATAAAAATGATTCTGTCCTTGTTTTTGCTGCCAAGGCGAACCCTCTCCCCTTTCTCCCCCTCTCTTCTCACCTTTATCTCCTCCTCTCGTGTTAAATCAGATGAAATTCTTCTAACCTGTGTTTGTTTTCTCCCTGAGCTTCTCCTTCTCCTCTTTCCTCTGAAGATCTGACCTCCTCCATCGCTCCTCGCTCCACCTGCGTCACACCGCCTTCTCACTGTATCAAACCAAACAAACTCAGTAAACCCATTCTTTATCTGCCTTTAGTCAAAACAGATGTGGATTTTCACCCTTTCATGGAGGAAAGTGGTGGTGGCACAGAATACCGTTTTCTCCTTTCTCTTCATGCTTATTCTCACTCCTGCATCTCAGAGGATCATGTTCAGAAAATGTTGATTCCAGCCTTACATACTTATCTTAAATCTCCTTTGACCAGAATCTGAAATATGTTACTAGGAAAACTGACAAAACATGTGGTAGTACTATACTCAAGTATAAATTAAAGGTACTTGAGTCTTTTTTTAAAGCAATTTTATACTACACTATAACCCTCCTGTTGTCTTCGGGTCGAATCTGACCGATTTACTACTTTCATCAATCATAACTTTTTTGTTTTATATTCGATTGCATTCAGGCATCATGATATCCTTCACAGTAGACATTTGAACATATACAATTGCTGATCACCACTTTCATTGCATTTTGGATGATTTAGTTAACTTTGTAAAACCCATGGTGTTCCTGGAATTAGTAACCATACACACACACACACACACACACACACACACACACACACACACACACACACACGCACACACACGCACATACTCTAGATGTGTTCCCCCCCTTATGTGCCCATCCCCCCACATGGATCACACCTGGCACACGCAATACATGTTCAGTGTCTGTTCTTCGTATATTTACTGCAGTTTTTCATGTATACCAGTAGTCTGATACAATATTTACAGTTTGAAAGGGTGTTAAATTAAATGTGGTGATGATTAATGGTTTTTGTGTTAATGTAATAGCAGGACCGGTCAAATTTGACCGCGAACACCAAAGTAAGGGGGGAAATCGAAGACAATAGGAGGGTTAATATATGAGTGAAATATTACACTTTACTGCATTGAACAGAAAGCTTTAAGTAACTTTACTTCAAACCAAATGAAGATGTCTGTATATATTCACACGTAGAGTTTAAGAAATATAACTCTGAGGTCTTCAGTGAAGCTAAAGAGTGACGATACGTGTGTAACTCTATTATGTTTGCATGTATTGTAAACTCTTAAGATACACAACATAAATATTTGTGAGCTGTGACTTCTCTAACTCATCCTGTGCTCCTCGGAGAATCAAAGCATCTGAAGTGCTGCAAATAACACAACAACATGATGTTCAGCAAACACTGAGGCCTCCTGGGTAACTCAATCAGAATCATTCAATTCATTACTTCTCTAAACAGACTGCTGCGCTGTAAGTGAATTTAAAACAGTTTACACAACATAACTAACAGACAGCTGACACAAAGCTACTTCAGTTTAACTCTGTGAGGATAGAAAACCTGAAGACTTAATGGAAATGTTTCAATTAAGCCTTATCTCTCTACTGTGAGATTCATACCTGATACATATCTGAGCAAACTCTCCTCTGTGAGATGCAAAACATTTTTACTTTCAAGGGCAGATGTAGTATTCAGATTTGTTATTTAAGTAAAAGTAGGTGTATTGTTTGGTGGTTGCAGCTGAGAAAAGATTGAGTGGGTGTGAGGAAGTCCGCGGATTGGTCCATTTGGACCAATCCGCGGACTTAACGTAACGGCTCCACGGACGTAACATAATGGCTCCACGGATTGGTCCATTTGGGTATGGGCACGTCACAGAACCCAGGAAGCAAACAATGGAAAAAGAGAAATGTCCAACGAGGCGTTCTGGGGCAGCATAGACAGGTCTTTTCTGTGTTAGAGTTTTACTCTCTACAGGGTGTACTTTGTGGGTTTGTGACTCTGCAGACAGTTTACATGCAGAAAAAGCGACATAACACACAAGGGGACGGGTAATAACCGGAAAAGCAGGACATGGGACCTTTAAGTTCAAGACAATAAAAGTTAGGGGGAAAGGGATGACATTTAAACTACAAATGAGCAAGATCTGACAAAAAAGCATGCCGCCATCGATACAAAGACTTTGTGAAGGGCAGGAATTAGCCTGTAACGCAAGTTTTCTTAAATCAATCCTGGTAAAACATTGATTTAAGGCAAAGATACCACCACAAATAAGATCATATGTATAGATACAGACATGAATAGTTATGATCATGGTTTGCCAAAAGCATCACTAGCGACCACAGGAGTTTCTAGAACTCTCCTTTTCCCGTGTAGCCAGAAATTAGAGCCGCAGTGACCCAAAGTCAACCACCATCTGCTTTCAATTTCCCTCAGTTCAATTTACACCACTTATCCTCTTATCTGATATGAGTCACTTTTAAATCCTTCATGTCTGAGTAACTTTGACCGCATCGTATTTAAGTTTTTAGATATGAAGAAATTATGCTGCACATTTTTTACATCTGGTAACTTACCCGAAAAATATTATCTGTAATATTGAGGAACCTCATGCATTGAAAGACAGTGGGAAACGTTGTATCTGTGATTTATTACTGGACGTATAACTCTGCTAAATTGGAAAGCACTTATGCAGCTGGAACTTTTAAAAACAAGACATATATCTGACCTGCATTAGAGGAGACATTCCTCCTCCAGAGATGCAAAACATGTCAAGATATCATAAATAATGTCCTTATATCGAGCCTGAGCCTCAATAAATGCAGTGTAAATCTCCACTTTACTGATATCAGATTCCAAATGGTCTCTTTTAAAACATGCTCCTTCAAGAGATAATGTTATTTCAATTGCACGGCTTCAAGTCCAGGACACTCAATGTGATTTAATGCATTAGAAAAGCCATAAAAGCGATATTAAACAGAACTGGGATGGATGCTATCTGGGCTTGTCTGCTAATGGCTGCTGTCTGGGTCTTTAAAGGCAGATAGAGACGCAGATACAATACAATACAATACTTTTATACAAGCCGAGCTGCTGTTTTCCAGAGGGAGGAGAGGGGGGGGGAAATATCTTCTGTGAACCCGCGACCCCGACCCTGGATCAGTCCGTGTTTTTACACCTGCAAGCAATGAGAGGCCGGCTCACTGAGATCAACCCAGCAGAATATTCAGACTTCCCACTGCGCCACTTTCTCTCTTTATCCTCGATTATTCAATTATCTCGGATACAGATATACTTCTCTTCCTGCTCCTTTTATTCTTCTGCTTTTTATTTAGAATGTCCTTAAAAATCGGAATCAGGTATCGCCGAGTAGGTTTTCGCATGCATGGAATTCGCTTTTTGTAAAGTACATTAACAAAGTCAAAAATAAATCATAATAAAAAATAAATGTTAATATAGAAATATTCTAAAATATATTCTAAACAATTCTATACATTAAATGAAAATATTTGTAAGAATATAAATAAAATACAAATATAAGAATATGTCAAATGACTGTAAAAATGTGTTGTTTATATGAAATTTAGAAGCGCATTCTTTAAGTAATGGTAGAAAAGTGGCAAAGAAAATCTAGGGAAGTTTGATAGGCGTTGATTCTACGTTTCTGTCTAGCTCATGGGTTTTTGGAGAGTGGGGACTCTTTTATTTAAATTGCACCTAACATGCTATTTTTAGGCAATAGCATAGGTCTCAGATATATAAAAAAAAATAAAAAACATATTAAGTGTTTTGCTCAAAATACAGATCACCCATTCTAGCCATGCCTCATATATTTCACTTCCTGTTTCAAAAGTGATTTTGGGTAGGGGTGGGCGATATGACGATATATATCGTCGTGACGATATTAGGTCTCCACGATATGCTTTTTCAGAGATATCGTATCTATCGTGATAAAAAATAAACTTTTCCCTTCAGTTATGCTAAAGTATTTTATTGCACTTCAAGTCTAAATTTACATTTTAATTGTTTGGCACTGACTTTTCCTCATTGATGTTTTATGTTTTACTTAGTTATGTTTTACCCTCCTTTTCATGTTTATTGATGTTCACTGCTAGTGCTACCTCAGAAAGTTCATTTTTATACTGAGAAACTGTGCCTTGAAGCCATATCAAAATGTTGAATTGTTCATTCAGGGATTCATTTCAGAAATAAAACCAGCTTGAAATGCTATTTTGGTCTGTTACTCCTTTTTGTTTTAGTTTCTGTTACCTTGTAGGTGCTTGTACTGTTAAGTAACTTGAAAAATAACCATAATAACCAACATGAAAAAATATCGTGATATATATCGTCTATCGTGATACTGCTTGAAAAATATCGTGATAATATATTTTTCAATATCGCCCACCCCTAATTTTGGGTATAAAGCTTTACAAAATGTAAAAGGAGGGGTCTGAGCTCATACGGGACCCGGCAGCTACTGTCTAAACTAAATGCTGCCGTGATGAAACGCCATATCATGGATTATCAAGGATTCTCTCTGAAACAGTTTGGAGCTCAAAGGCTTTCTCTCTTGCCGGTTATACCACAAGGTGAGTTCCTTTTTACTTCCTGCTTCTTCACACACATGCTCTCCAGTACAGGTTAGCTCTGAGTGTTAGCGATGCTAATGTAAACACCGACCATATTACGTCCAAAACAGTCAGGCATTGTTTCTGATAGCAACGTTTCTGATTGGGCTGTGGGTCTACATTTCAGATATTACGTCATATCGGACGCAAATCTGGATCAGCTCCGTTGTAGCCGCGTTTTTAGAGATTTGGGTACGGAGGAAAAGAGAGAGGGTTTTATTTTCTGATGCTGCGTGAGTTCCCCGACACACCGGGGACACATCTTTATGTATACAAGACATCAAAAAGTGCATTTTGCATGATAGGTCCCCTTTAAGTTCTTCTTTTACTTTATGAAAAAAATCTTCTTGTAATGGGCTCTGGCTTAATACCTGTTGCATCCTTTTTCCTTCTTTCTTCCTCTCAATCTAATTTTCTTCGCAATCTTTACATACTGTGCTGTTAGTTAGTGTGGAAACACTGCCAAGGCTACGAAGTCTTCCCTCCTCTCGTCTGCCTTCAATATGTTTGGACAGCCAGAGAGAAAAACTCCTGATAATAAACTCCAGAACAAATCAATTATCCCCCGATCCAAAATGTGTGAGAAGATATACGGAGCTGTTCACTGTACGACAGAAACTCCTCAGATCCTGCAGACTGTTCATGGTGTTGTGAAATATCCTCTGAAGGTTTATTGTTAGAAATTATCAGCATGCCTGAGTCATCACATATTTAAGATATTCAAGATTTGTTTTAGAGGTTGGGTGTCTGTATCAGTAATGATCTTTTATACAACCAGTTCAAATCTAGTGACCTTTTCAAGCAAAAATGCAAAAAATAAATCCAGTTCAGGCTTTTAAATTGTGAGGAGTTGCTGCTTTTGGTTGTCTTATCAGATACTTAAAGAGGCTTTTCGGGGTTCCCTTTCCTGTAGTGTGCTATGTAGGTTTCTGTGCATGTATATGGTCTGACAATAAACCATAATTGCAGCCTTAAACTTAAATGATTGTTTAAAAAAGACTATAATTAATTAACTAAAATAAATGTCGTTTACAGACTACATTTTTCCCAGATTATGCTTTTATTACATAATTATACAAAGGTATAATGTAGCTACTAAAGACACTTCTATCAATCAATCAATGTTTATTTATATAGCCCAATATCACAAATGTTACATTTGTCTCAGTGGACTTCATAGTGTGTACAGAATATCAGTATGACAATACGACACCCTCTGTCCTTAGTCCCTCTGTCCTTAGACCCTCACATCGTACAAGGAAACACTTCCAGAGAAAACCCACAGTTTAAAGGGAAAAATGGGAGAAACCTCAGGGAGAGCAACAGAGGAGGGATCCCTCTCCCAGGACGGACAGACGTGCAATAGATGCCGTGTGTATTTCAAAAGATAATACATTTGCAATATAGGTAGACCAAATGTTTGGAAATGCATGTGTCTATAATAAAAAGATGAATCCACGAGGATATCAACAATCCTGTGGGAGCCATCAGGGAAGTAGTTTGATGAGAGTCAGGTAGGACCACAGAGACAGGTTCAGCCACGACTCGAAGTCCAGGACTCAGATCAGGACTCAGGACCACAGCAACAGGATCATCCACGACTCAGGATCCCAGGCGTATATAGACACCAAAAAGAAAGAAATGTGGGGAAGCTGGGTTAATCGGAACATGAGAGTACACAGGTATAGACAGAGAGAAGGAAGAAGTAAGATGTCCCCCGACAGTCTAAGCCTATATCAGCAAAACTAGGGGCTGAATCTAATCAGCCCTAACTATAAGCTTTATCAAAAAGGAAGGTCTTAAGCACACTCTTAAAAACGGATAGGGCGTCTGCCGTCCGAACACAAACTGGAAGCTGATTCCACAAAAGGAGCTTGATAAGAAAAATGAATTCATCTACAGTGTCATCAATTATGATGTTGAACTTAAAATACTTTTATACTATCATATTCAGATGGAAAGAATCAGTGTGTGATTCATGAGGAGGAATGTGAACACATAGTTTAATATACGTACTGAAGTATATTAATGAAGCTTTTGACTTTACACAGAAACTATCCCTAAAAACCAGCTGACATACAGTATTTAACAGCTGTTGTGAAATGAGGGAACGAGGGATTTGCTCATATCTGTTGCTTCATATCTCTTTGCTTTGATTTCACTTGTATTTGCAGCTCAAACTAAATGTGTTTTGCCTCAGCTAAACACTATGAATCTGCCTCTGACAACAGGAAAGGTAATATAAGTTATTTTCCCTGAAGAACCAGCCAGAGGGAGAAAAAACATTAAAGTGTAATGCAGCTCTGAGGAAAGTAAACGTACATCCACTTGAAATAAAAGCAGCACATAAACACCTCCGACATATTTTGTGTTGCAGAGACTCTCGTGGGATCTTTAACTAAACACTGTTTCACCTCCAGAAGCTTTTACCTCTGTTTTCTGCTGCAAACTCTCCGCAGTGTGTGAGCGAAATGATTAATGACACAGAGGATAATTACAGGAATACTGCTGGCTGGAAGCCTTCTATAGTTTCTAGTGTTTACATCGCGGAGAAAGCAAGAGAAGTGTCCTCCTCGTGGCTAACAGCAGAATATCTGCAAAAATCTAGGAAACAGGTCCTCGTCCCTTAAAAACAACTTGAATAGCACATTTTCCTTTAAAAACAATCACCATTATAGTCCCCTATGTGGTTTTTTAGGACGCATGTGACCCTCCATCCTTCTCCGACATAATATTGTTTCCCCAGTAATGTTTAAAAGTCAAAAGTTTAAGACAAAAAGCCATTAACAAACACTGAAGGCAGTGTAGTGTCACCAAAGTCTTCACATCTGGATGCATTTTCAGATCAGCCCCTAATAGCTGATGTTAATGTCAAGTGTCAAGGTTTTCGCCCTAAAAAGTAATGTTATGTTCTGCTTTTAAAGGAGGTTGACCTGACACAGGAACACGCTCATTTGAGTGGAAGAGGACTATAAACAAAGTGTGTTCGCTGTGGAAATGTGACTTTAATGAAGGAACAATGATGAGTCAGGAACCACAAGGACGCTCATAAGGTAACAATCCAGCTTTGTTATCTGTTTACTCCAACAACTGCTTCTACAAGCTGCTGGAAAAACAGACTTCATGACTTAATGTTGTATATCAATAAAGAGTTGCAAAAGTAACAGTTGTTTGTACACAGTAGGCTAATGCTTTGAGCTAAATGCTAACATGCATTGAGGTTTAGGATTGTATCATGCTACGACGTGCTAATTAGCCTTACACACAAGTAAGAGCTGTTTTGCAGATATTTGGTCAGATATTTTACAATTCACGCAGAAAAAAGGGTTGATGAAATGTACGTTTCCGACAAGTTTCAACTTCATGGTCGTGCTAGAGTCTCAAATACACAGTGGGCCAAAATTTAAAAATCGGTACTAGTCGAGGGCCGGACTGGTTCAATGTTTATTGCAGAACTTATTGAAATTAGCTTATTGCACATTTTAAACCTGGAACTAACAAAGCTTAAAGGTTACATGTCATGCTTTTCCGGTTATTACCCGTCTCCTTGTGTGTTATGAAGGTTTTTCTGCATGTAAACGGTCTGCAGAGTCAAAAACCCTCAAAGTACACCCTGTAGCGAGTAAAACTCTAACACAGAAAATACCTCCCCAAAACGCCTCGTTGGAGATTTCTCATTTACTTCCTGGGTATCGCTACGTAGGGATACCCAGTAGCCACTTTGCCAGCCTTTCACGAAACAAAGCTTCCCAAACCTTTCAGCGATTCATGCCGGACATGTACAGTGTAGGGCACTGAAGAACGATGCTGTTCCTACTTTGTTTGGACCAGCGGGAGATTCGGGTACACACAAAAAACAAAAGTACAAACAAGGTATCTACCACGACTGTTTAAATGGGTAAACGTTTTTCGGACTGCTAAGTTGGGATCGCGGAGAAATGCTCTCCACAGACCCATGCTCACAGCGTTATAAACCTTTTTCTTACTCAATATCAAGCCACACTTATTGTTTTTACTTAGGCTGTGAGTGTTTGTGTGCTCAGGATGAGTTTCGCTTGTTCTTGCTGTATTTGTTTTGCCGACGCGGTGAATACACTACTACTTTACAGAGGTGCTGTATGAGAAACCAATGTGAGTTTGGAAAATTGCACAGTATAAATCTATTTTAGTATACCTCAACAATGGAATTATGATCAGTAGAAATGGCCATGACATGGGACCTTTAAATTATTGCCTATAAAAAAAACATTAAACATGAAATAATCAGTTGCATTCATTTCTTATGGCTCTATCTGCAGCTTTTCCAGAGTCATTTCTTACGGTTACATTTTTCCACAGGCCAACAACCGCTTCAACAAAACTATTTCCCTCAAAGAAAAAATCAAACATGTCCTGTTGTCTCAAGAAAGAAAGTGCAGAAGGAAACATCCATTAAACTCAGTGTTCTGCTCTGTGATGCTAGTTCAAGCAGATACTTGGCATCTCATCTCGGGTGCTAGTTCATCAATGTCTGGGCTCAGGCTCTGAGCTGAGGAAACCCTCAAGTTGAGTGAAGGTGTGTGTGCAATATACCAGCGGCCAGATCTAATAGTAATTAGAAATTATCCTGCAGGCTGAAATTAAATCCACCAAGGGCCTGATTTGGCCCCCGGGCCTTGAGTTTGACATGTGTGCTAGAGGAAAAACCAGGGGATCACCAAGGTTCATCCTCTGGGGACCACGAATGTTGATACAATACGTTAAACTAGTTCTTAAAGTGAGTGTTTAGATAGTTAACTCAATATTTGTTAACCTGCTGGTGGCATTAGAGTCAAAATCAGGGGATCACGAACGTTAGGATTCATCCGGTAGGGACCATGAATGTGTTTGCTAGAAATGTTGTTCTAATGTTCCAGGAGATTTTTTTTAAGACTGTTCTCCAAGTAGAGAGATGTTTCCCAGGATATCTGACATTTTTAACTGGTACCAAAATAGTAATATAGTAATCCCCTGGGCAGCATGAATATCTGCAGAACATTTCTCGCCAGTCGATCCAGTCTTTGTTGAGGTATTTCATCCTAAAGTTGTATACTGATGGACTGATGTCAGTAACTCCACTAGAATTGCTCTTTAAATAAAATCATTAATCAGCACATAGATCATCCTGAGAGTGTTTCTCTGATCAGCTCCTGTTCTACAAGAAGGAAAACCAATAAGGAACACCAAAGAACGGCAAATGTCTTATTGATTCCAGCAAATTACGACAAGCCCTGTGGCGCTGATGGATTACTTCCTGCATTGAACCCTTTAATGACTTCATCCAGCCACCCTGCTGCTAATTAACAAGCAATTTGAAAAGGCAGGCGGCGGCGGAGAAGTCTAGCTGGTGGTGGTGGAGCTGCAGAGGAAGTGTCTCTGCACTCAGCCGACTGACTGGGTTCCCAACCGCCTGCAGGGAGTCATTTATCCTTTGTTCAGGTTGTGTGAAGGGAAGTGGAGAGAGACTGCAGAGTGAGAGAGTCTGCTGGACTGCTCTTCATTCAGTGAGCCGACGCTTGTTAGCTAATGATCTCACGGCAGAGTGCTGATCCACTGACGTCTCTGGGATGTTAACAGAGCGTGCATGTTGTATTTTACACACACACACACACACACACACACACACACACACACACACACACACACACACACACACACACACACACACACACACACACACACACACACACACACACACACACACACACACACACACACACACACACACACACACACGTCTCTGCTTTTTCAATACCCTGACTCCTATAGGAAAATGTGAGTGGTTCCTAATTTGTTTTATTGGCAGAAATACAAATTGAAATATTTTCAACCCAAAATATCCAATAAATCTTTAAACACATTTAGTAATTCTTCTCTAAATACATCTTTTGTATGTTGAAATGACTTTTACTGGAATGAAAACAGAAGTTTGTTTATTGAATCAATTCATTCATGGAAACTTTTGTAAAATAGATCATTAAGCTGTACATTATAATTTATATAAAATTATAGCTGTACATTTTTATACCATGGTTTACTGCTGCAACACTAGATCAATAATATTTAACCTAGTTTTACCCCAACGGTTCCTTGTCGATCTTCCTCTGTTCTTGTTATTATATTTTTATAAATAAATATTTGTATTAAATTAGATGTATACGAGTCATATGCTTTGCATTTTTCTGAAGAGTCATGTTGCAAAATGTGTGATTTGTTTTTGTGCTAGTTTTGGTTTTGAAGAAAAAACACACTCACTGCAGGTCGTTCAAATAATTCAGATCCGCTGCACTCAGCAGATGATGGGATTTCAAACCATGACAGTAAACATTTATTTTGTACTCATTGTGAAGAAATTCTGGCCACTAAATATCTGCACTGCTCTCACGGTCAGCATAAAATGAGAATGTGATGTAGTTTCACTATCAGCAGCCAGCAGGCCACGAGTACTCAGCTCCGTGTTTCTGCAGAGTGAAAGTGATTCTTCAAACCTCGGATCATTGTGCAGTCCAGGCTCTCCACGGTTAAATGTGGGGTTTAATTTCACACAGACATGGATCTGATAAGCGCCCAGATGAGTGTAAATGGGTCATTTCCTTTCCCTGAGAAGCCATTTCTCAGCAGAGGCAACACCCATTAATTTATTCTGATTTCAGAGAGATGGAGCTGATCGAGGGGCTCCGACCACAGCGGTGTGAAAACAGAGAAGAATAGAATAGATGTACTTTATAGATCAAAAATTGGGAAAGCAGCATGTAAACAAAGCAATGCACATAAAAACAGTACACATAAACATTGTTAACAGTAGAAAGTTATATATCGGTAGAGTATTTTTGAATGACAGAATAAAACATATACAGATCGATTAAATTATTTATAGAGAATAGCGTTTTCTTTCTATTTGAGAACCTCAAACCATAACATATTTCAAGTGTTTTGAAGCAGAGAGGACACAGACACAGCTGTTAAATGCATTCATGCATTCATCACATCACGACTCGACTACTGCAATAGCATCCTCTACGGCATACCATCCAACCTCCTCAATAAACTCAACAACATATCCAGAACTCTGCTGCCCGCCTCCTCACCGACACCCGCTCCCGAGACCACATCACTCCCGTCCTCCTGAACCTCCACTGGCTCCCCGTCCGTCAAAGAATCCACTTCAAAGTCCTCCTGATTACTCACAAAGCCCTCAACAATCAGCCCCCCCCCTACCTCACAGACCTGCTGCTCCACCACACCCCTTCCCGCTGCCTCCGCTCATCAGAAGTCAACCTCCTATCAATCCCCACCCGCACCAAAACAGGAACTCACTCCCACAACCCATCAGAGACTGCACTGAGCTCACCACCTTCAAACAACTCAC
Organism: Gymnodraco acuticeps; assembly: GCF_902827175.1. NCBI lineage: Eukaryota > Metazoa > Chordata > Actinopteri > Perciformes > Bathydraconidae > Gymnodraco > Gymnodraco acuticeps. Next base: position 120,517 of record NW_022989931.1, read on the forward strand.
CTCTTCAATCTGGCTTTTAATGTGTGATTGTTTTTGTATTATTTAACTATATATTTATTTGTTGTTCCTTTCTTTTCTTTTCACTATATCTGTAAAGCGTCTTTGAGCACCTGTAAAAGCGCTGACAAAATAAATCTATTATTATTATTATTATTAAATGTGCATAGATATTTGGAGCCAAATCCCATATAAATCAAATCCATATTTAACCCAGTTGTGGCTTCGATTGGCAGCGGTCCAAGAGGAAATGACCACGCCCTTCATCTGTCTGTAGATCCAGCCGGAAACAGAGAGGCTTCCTGTAAGTGAGCTGCACACACACACACACGCACGCACGCACACACGCACACACACACACACACACACACACACACACACACACACACACACACACACACTGCCTGCGGGTTGAGATGGTACCGATCAAAGCAGAAGATGCTTATCTGGCGCTGAGGGCACTCACATCTCCTCGGGGACACAAGCTGGAAATATGATGAGCAAAGCTGCCTCTGAAGATACGATCTGTTTCATTCCTGTTTGTTTTTGGGTCTGCCCTGTTGATATATACAGTATAGGAGGATATAGCTTTCTGGAGAAATCCCTTCTGGTCCGTAGTCCAAATACTACAGCACTATATGTGTGTTAAATAAAGGATAAGGCTGGAGTTATTCTTTTTTTTCTTTCACTTTTGCAACAAATCTCATATATCAAACCAACACTTTTCAATTTCCTTACTTTTCCTAAGAAGAAAGCTGGAAAAACTTCCAAAGAATCGCCCAATTTTGAGCAACTGTTACTCAAATAGGAAGAAAACGTAATGTTTTAGGCTGTGCATTATCCACACATTTGGTGCTTTAGTAAATGATTGTGTCAATGTTAATCCAAAGCAATACTGCAAGGCACATTGAAATGGCTAAAAGAGGTACAAAAATGATCCAGGAAGTGGTTAAGTTAAAGGACTTCTGCTCTTGTTTTGAGTTCATCTCACACTACATGTCAGCAGGGACACTTTTGGCTCTCTGTGCTGCACTGAAGAGGTGCAGACTCGCCCGGCTTGTATCTAAAGGACTGTTCTTTGTTAACAGATCTTTTCAAGTGGTCAACACCAAACGCCAGAGTCTGAAGAGCTGGCACACACCCAGGAGGACGCTGAGTGTTGGCCTCACAGACCGAGAGATAGAAAGACAAGGTGTGACACTTTCACACTCTCCATATAAAGCACAATCAATACAAAGCCCACGTACCACTTTCCCACCAAGAACCATTCTCTTGCTACTACTGACAAACTGCAGTCAAAGCTGCATTGTGCTTCACAGTATCTGAAAAGACCTTGTTGAGAAGTGTAGAAGCAGAAGTAATGTCTCTCAACATATGAATTGGGACATCTGGAAATAAGTAAGTACATACATTGTTAGTTTAAACACACAAAACAAACATTGGTGTGCTTGCTTGCCTCTTTATTTAATATGTTAGCCTACTTATTGTATTCGCCTCATTATCTCGACTATATCCCTTTTTTTGTAAGAATGAACATTTTCCCGCCACAAATCTAAATCTGACCAAATGACTATATGAGCACCCGTGATCTGCTTTGCAATCACCCTGCTTATATTCAATATAAACATATACTATTGATTGTTGTCATTACTATCTGTCCCGTTGCTGTTGCAGCATTGTACATTTCCCCTCGGTGGGACGAATAAAGGATTCCTGATTTTGATTCTGACTGAACCTCCAACAAATCAGATAATCATGTTTCTATTGACAAAGCGTTCACCCACTGCTATGAATATGTGACTCGCTGTAGTCTGATTCATTTCGTCTGGCTGGAGAAGTGACAGTGTGGAAACAGAATACATTTAGGTCAAATAGAGCACATCTCAGTCGGGGGTGTGGAGCTTTTCTCTATCATGGCTCCACTTTGTGTTTTGAGGCTGTGAAGAATCTATTTGCACATAAAACGATCCCCTGGTGCCGAATTAAAGTTGTTATAGTGATTAAGAGATGAAATGGCTTTAGCTGTGAGATTATGAGTATCTTCCATCTGAAGATTGTGTGTTTTCCCCCTAGGCCATTAAAGCAGCATAAACATGGAAATATTGTTCGCAAACAGGGGATGGAAATGATCCTTTCTTTGTTTTCAGGAAGCAAACAGAAAAAAGGCAGGGGGTGGGTGTCAGGAGGCATTCAGGACTCCACTTGACCTTTGCCTCTCTCTCTCACTGTCCCGCCACAATACACTCTTTCTTTCACACAGACACACACCGGCAGGCCCGTCCTCCCCCTGTGTTATGTATGAAATGAGGCCTCCGCTGACATGTGGGCAGGCAGACAAAGCGTCATTTAGCACCGGGTCATTTGTCGCATCAAAGCATTCCTTGACGCATGGAAGGAGGCTCCCTGTAATCTGTCAGAGGAAAATGTAAACAGGCGACACAGAGCAGCCGGATCCGCCGGCCCCCTGCTGTCAAATCGGCTCTGACCCCTAAACCCTGAAGTGTCCTCAGTTAACAAATACGTCTCTGTGAAAGCTGATCTTAAATACCGTATGGAGTTGTGACGGGACGATAGGCACGAAGAGTTTGATCCCAAATCACACAATCTATAATATATCTACAGTATTAAACAAGTTATTTCTCTGAAACCATTAAAAAGGAGCTCTGTGTCTAAAGACATTTGATTACAATAAGAGATATTAGTGTTTTCTTTTATAAAAAATATCCGAAGATGACCAGTATATTGGTATTGGTTGAATCTTCTCTTGTCAAATGACATGTTTTTTGACAGAACTGGAAAACAAAATATGACTTTTTATGACTTATATTCTGCTGCATTTATCTGCAGCCAGCTCATTCAAACAAAAAACAGGAACAAAAAGAACAAATCCAGCATCTCTCTTGCAGTTTATAACTCTGAGCAGCAGCTTATAAAAGGTAACAATATCAATTTCCTGTTATTACATCCATATTTTCTTTTTAGATTAAATTAATCTGCCTCATATTGTTTCCCCCTCTGCAGTGCTGCTTCCTCTGCCACATATTTACAAGCCTGTGTGTGTGTGTGTGTGTGTGTGTGTGTGTGTGTGTGTGTGTGTGTGTGTGTGTGTGTGTGTGTGTGTGTGTGTGTGTGTGTGTGTGTGTGTGTGTGTGTGTGTGTGTGTGTGTGTGTGTGTGTGTGTGTGTGTGTGTGTGTGTGTGTGTGTGTGTGTGTGTGTGTGTGTGTGTGTGTGTGTGTGTGTGTGTGTGTGGAGAGAAAGGGGGGCATTGATTTCGGATGGTAGGTGTTTTATTTCCTCTCAACATGTGAAAAAGACCCCGCGGCATTCAGGAGTACAAGGTTAACACTCACTTATTAATGTGACAGGACCCTGAAGTGGAAGTCATCCTCATTAGCACCAACCTGAGGGAGGGGTGGGCTTTAAAACTATGGTGTCCAGTGTTAACTTATTGTTTTCATTTTAAAGCTTTGAAATGATTTTGTTAATGCTGTCACAGATTTATATCTAACATCTTATTATAAATGGGCATGCTTCTCCTTATCTGTTTTAGAGGATAACAATGGTCCATACCTAGCATAAATGTAATGCCAATGCTAGTGTGTTCATGTTAAAGGTCTCAAGTGAGTAATGTAATGTTTTTAACTAATTACTTTTTAACTGGGGCGCTATCATGAAAAAGCCTGATCTTTTTGTGTTTTAATAAATTACATTTGTGTTTTTACAATAAACCTTGCTTATCCTTATTTTATAATGTGTCCTTCATCTTAAAACGTTGTGCTATGGTGACTTCATCCTAAATATATCTTTGAATCCATCTCTGAATTAGTCGGTAGGGGCAGCAGCAATCATTCCAAGTGAAAACCAAAGCCAGAAAGCATTTGTATCTACACTCACAGTCACAGTGAAGGATTACATGTCTTTGAAGGATTTGACCAGTGTTAAAGCAACAACCTAGAAATGCCTCACAAATCAGTAAACAATCTGTAAATGGCACAGGAATCCCACCAATGGATGCTTCCCGGGGGCGTCACTCCAGCCTGCAGAGAAATGATGGAGAAGCAAAGGAGTAGCAAGCAAGCTAGCCATATAAATATAGAACAACACCGGAAGTATGAGATTAGCCTTCAAAATAAACTATACATATAACTGTTAGAATTGGAAGCAGAGGTGGGAGAAGTACTAAGTACTGATATCTTGTATTGAGTAAAAGTAGAAGTACCCGAGTGTAGGAATACTCGGGTACTGTTAGAAGTAAAAGTCCTGCATTCAAAAGGTTACTCAAGTAAAAAAGCATTAGCATCAAAATATACTTAAAGAAGCAAAAGTAAAATGACTCATTATGCTAATTGATCAATTTCAGATGGTATATATATATATATAATATTTTTTTGATTATAATGATTGATCATTAACGTGTTAACAAAGCTGGTAAAGGTGCAGCTAGTTGTAATGAGTTTCTATACTGCAGGGTAGCTAGTGAATTTACTCCAGGTGGAACTAAGGTCTGATTTAAGTGTTGATTATATTTCACATCATTCATCCAGATCTGTGAAGTAACTAAAGGTAACCAAATACATGTAGTGGTGTAAAAGTACAAGATGTACCTCTGAATTGTAGTGTACAAAGTAGCATAACATGGAAATACTCAAGTAAAGTACAAGTATCTCAAAATGTTACTTGAGTAAGTGTACTTAGTTACTTCCGACCTATGATCAAAATGGCATATATTTCGAATCAGTCGTAATATATATATATATAGAAACACGCAACTGTAATTAAATGAACTATACTATACTATAAACTAACACACGTGTCCAGATTTCTACTACAAACAGCAACTATTCAGTCATGCTTTTATTATGACAACCCCTACCGGAAATGACATTAAACGTTGGCTAGCTTCACGCTCCTGGGAACCAAGCGGTCAAACTATCAGTAACAGTTGGACTACTTTGCTGTGGGAATTCCTGCCTTGGGGTTGAAATACTTTTGTTAAATTTTATTTGCTGGGACAAGCTTAACTAATTGTCGGTCCTGACTCAGTCGTGTGTCCCGGAGCGTACGCGGTATACCTGTGTGGAGCAAATGTGTCAACGGGCGAGCAACGGTTTCCGCTCGAGCCGTGTTGTGATGGCTAGCCGTCGTCGCTAGCAGGCTAGCTAGCTGTATGTATGGAACTGCTGCAAAAAGAAAGCGATAATTAGCTTGCAAAGCAGTCAACGTTTGCTTGCTGGTGTGTTGTGTTGACAGTTCGCCTCCTCTTAACACTGCCGACGAGGAGACGTAGCGGATAATGCGTTGGATATTGCGTTGGATATCACGTTAAGGTGAGTGTCATTCGAGTTAACCTAGTTTCACGTTAGCCTAGCAGCTGAATCATTCCGGCTAAGACTATTCCCTGGATTCAGACACATTCCACAAAATATTCCATGTTTACAAAATGTTAATTTAAATCTCAGTTTCCTGTTCTCATCGTCGCTGCAGTGTTTAATAGACTAAGGTGGTTAACACGACTTGTTTTAATGTACTGTCATCGCTTCTCTGTCAATGTTTTCAGTGCCACACATTCATATGTTTATCATCAAACATCACAAGTTAGCTTTGACACACCAGTAAATATCTCTCCCCCCGGCACGCCGTGCTGGCAGCAGAAGTGGCGGTGCTGGAGTCCTCAACACATTCTTACACATGAACAAGTGTTATGTAGATACGCTGGGTTGTTTTAACATCTATCGCGCTTCAGCTCAGGGTAATAGGAAAGCTGTTACACGGACAAAGCATCACTGTAACGGAGACATTTAGTGATGGTATTATAAATCAGTGAGGATACTCCGGGGCTTTACAGTCATGCTGCTGCTTCACTGACTGTGCCCTTTCTCCTTCTCTTGCAGGAAGATCACCAGATGGAAATATCACATTAATACCAAGGGGATTACTCATCATGCCTTTCAACATTATGGAGTGGATTTCTTCATAACACCATGCGCAAATCAAATCTCGACCACTGCTGCAGAGATTTCATGTCCCTGTATCTGGATATATCAGGCCGTTTTTAATGATCGTCAGCGCCGACTGGATGTGCAGTCTTATCTTTTTTTTCTCCCACTGTGCTTCCGGTAAAACATTAATTATGTGTCTACACGGGTTGGATATGCTCAGATTCCTATAAACACTAGCGTGAATTTGTGCGAAGGAAGCCCAAAGAAGGAAGTCCAGGACGGGATAGGTGCACAGAGACTACCCGCTCCCAAAGAAACATGGCCTCGGTTTGGAAGAGATTGCAACGTGTGGGGAAGCATGCATCTAAATTCCAGTTTGTGGCTTCCTATCAGGAACTGATGGTGGAATGCACTAAGAAATGGTGAGTTTTGGGGGGAAATCAGTCGACCACAGTGCTGTCATTGTAGCACCCTGAAAACGGTGTGTCTCTGTGTGTGCTGGAATGCTGAGCTCGTTCCTGGTGGCCATAATACACACATGCATTCAGTCTCCTTGGTGTGCAGGCATGTCTTTATGCTGGGAGGAGCTGGCCGTCTTGTAAAATTGCTATGCTTTTTTTTCTTCTTCACCAATGTTGAATTTGTTTGGTTTGAGTCATGAAAAAAGCGGCTGAAATGTTCCTCTTCCTTCGACCTGAAGGGTTGGGTTTAATCTGCCCCCGCTCTCCTGAAATGTCTTTTAGCAAACCATTAAACCCCTACAGTGTGGATGCTGTAGGAAATCTGATCCAGACTTCTAACCTCACGAGAAGTAGGGAAACTATGACAGAATCTTGGATACATTATATTATTTGTAATGAGGCTCCTATGCACCACTATATAAGAACATACAACATGTTAAAAGCTTGGTGCATAGTCATTCAATAAGACAACAACCCTGTGTTATTAGCTTTAAGCTGTAAACACTTTTAGAAACAGTGACGGCAAAAGTGTACACACTGACATCTACTATAAGTAGTGTAGTATATTTTACCATGGCTTCAACTTCCATTCTAAAAATACAATCAAATATATTTCTGTAGTAGAGGAAAGAAAGAATGATGTACTCGGCAAGAAGGCGAAGGAGCTACCGGGCGTGTTTTCTAAGTTAGGCGAATGTATGCTACACTGTAGGTATGTGTCCTGTAATGAGTGAAAGGCGGGGACTTGTAAAGCTAAAGATGGAGCCTGCAGGCAGGGATTCTCCAGGGGCTCGCCGTAGGCGTAACTCAAACACAGGCCTGCCGAGCTTAGACCTGGGACAGATGGTAACGTGTTGGAGAATGGAATGAGAAATATGTACATCTCTTCCCAGAGCAAGGGGTGGGTGGGCTCTGCACACTGTCGGCAATGCACTTTGTTTCGTGATCTTACAAGGACTCTTCCATGGTATTCAATGGTTGAAATATGTACATATATCTGTTTGTTGTTACAACCATCATTTGCATATTCGTAGTAGTTAGGAATAACAATGATAAAGACACAAAGTCCTGATTAAGGGGGGCTCCACGGTGGCTCACCTGGGGGAGCCGGCGCCCCATGGACACAACATAAAGCAAAAATCCCCAAAATAGTCAGGAATGAAAAAACTGTCTATTATTAATCAACCCGTGTAGATAAAAGAATAAGTGCTCAGTCATCTCAGAGTTAGATCATGCCCATTTCAGTTAGCGCTAGCCAGTGTGTGATGCAACAACTCATCTTAATTATCAACTTTACTGCAATAAATACTATTTAGATAATTTGTGATGTTTGCCTTCGATCCAATGTTTGACTGAGAGCCTTAACTTGCCTCAGGGTCTATGCCTGGCTTTGATTGTGTGTCTTTGAGTTACTTGGACTTCATCATTACGGTATGTTATTGTTGCAGTGGAAACTTTCCTTCTTTGCTCACTGGAAACAATCCCCAGAGCTCAAATGGATTTCAAATCCTGAAGCCTTCAGAAGTGATTTTTCAAAACCTACAGTACTTTCATTTATGGAATCAAAAAAAAGGGAGAGAGGCTGAACATTTATGTGTGCCCATACATAAAGCTGTAAGGGCTTTGAAAGCACATTGTGTGAAATTTGAAATGCATTTTGCACACTTGGCTGACACTCAAAGGCTCAGTAGAATAATCTCTAAAGTCTAGATAATTTAGGGCACTTTAAACAATCAGTAGGTGAGAAGTTCAAGCGTCTGCGTTTTGCTGTGTGTGGTTTGTCATGAGGGATTCCCAAGCCTTAAGGCCGGGGTTTTCTAAGAGACATAAGGTAGGAGAATATGGTAATTTCACCTGAAGATGAAATGTAAGGGCCCTGGTTTGTCAATAAGAACCTGTGTCTGACTGTTGCTCTCGTAGCATTTGCTCTAGCCTGCCTTTTTTGGAGGCAAAAAGAGCTTGTTGTGTTGTTGACAGAGAGAGTCTGTGAGTGAAAGTCTTCTGACTACCAGCAAATCAACAATTCCACCAGTTTAGAGAGCCTTTTCCCCCTTCTTCCGGTAGCTATCCTTGAGCTAAAAAGGAAAGTGTTGACAGACCAGGAACCTATAGGATTGTGGGAGTTCTTATTTATCCCAGATATATTGTGTTTTTGAAGTAATTGTTTGTCTCTTCTGTTCCCATAGTTGATGCACTGGGCTGTGCGATTATGGCAAAAATCATAATCACGATTATTTTGGTCAATAATTGATATCACGATTATTAAAAACGATTATTTATTTATTGAAAAAAAATGTGAACATTATGTTTTTAACAGTTGATTCCCTGAACTTTAAGTATAATTCAACTGAAAAAAGAATTCAAAAATAAATTACATTTTCTTTTTTTAATACAATTAATATTCATTTTATTTCGATTACGTTGTTTTCGTAATCGTTGCAAGCCAAAATCGTAATCGAGATTAAAATACGATTTAATTGCACAGCCCTACTGTGTAGCAAAGGGAGTTAGCATTCCACTCAGCGTTCATCCTCTAGAATCAATTCAGACTTTCTACTAAAACATTAATGAGTTTTGTGTTTGCCAGTGAAATGAAGCACCATTCACAGTCTCACAGCGCTGCCCCTTTTGAAACATGATGAACCGATGAAAACGGTTTCCTTTCATCTGTAGTAGGTTACTATGATCATTCAGGTCCGAGTTAGAAATGAAACTATCTTTGCACATGACATAAGAATTAGAAATGTCTTAAACTTTCATTGGACTGTCTGCATAAATACATGGATATTATTCAGACACCTCATTAGCTTGCATATGCTTGCATCAAGCCTCTATAATGTATGCCAACTAGGGATGTGCATCTCCATCACTGAGGCCGATGCGATGCGCATCTCGATACGTTGCCACGATACGATACATTAACGATACATTTGAAACACCAGGCGATGCGATACGATACGATTCACCCCTGTTGCGATACAGTTAGATACGATTTGATTCAACATTATGTGATTTGGTGCGATACGATGCGATTCAACACGATGCAAAAATAATGATACTTCAATTTGGTACGACAGAGGATTTTTGTTTTATTCCTTATATGCAACAAATCATACATTAACAAAAAAGTGCTTTACATATTTGGTACTGCACATCCCATCATGCCGTTTATTCTTTTTACCTTTAAAAGCTCTCCAGAGTACAATTCTATAACACCTCACAGTTAAACAATGTAAGGATGCATTGCTCATGATTAACAATGTGAAAATAACAGCTACCATAGTGCAATGCCCATACAGCTGCCAGCCTGATGTGCTTAACACTCATTCATAGGCTAACTCACCAGTGAGCAGAAAGCGGTGGGTTCTATATGAACAATAAAGAATACAAATAACCTTTCACAAACAGGTATTTCATAACTGCTTACAGTAAGGAAGACATTTACATTATTATTGGCCGTCACAGGCTGCTGTAAACTAAACACCACTCTCTCTGACAGAACACCTCACTGAGTGATTTAACTCATATGTCTAACTTTCAGGTTTATCTTTTCAGCCGCAGACCCCATGTCGCCTCTTTATGTGCGTCGCTAAGTTCCTCGTACTACTTGTGTACTTTAAAGCGGCTCGGCATCGTTAACAATTTGCAAGCGATTTTTCAAGTTGACCGTCTGTAGTATATAGTGCCGCACACATATACCATCAGGACGTTACTGATGGGGTGCGGCTGCGGAGTGATACTGTGTGTATGCAAGCCCGCATCTAGGACGGATCTATGTATCATGGCTGTAGACCTGTTAAGTAATAAAGATACCTCATACAAAGGTCTACGGATACCTTATTACTCTCCATGACCTGCGGTCAACTATATAGCATAAAGGACTATTACACCGTCTTTCTTGAACAATCCGAAGTGTTGCCAAACGTTTGATTTGTAGGTATTTTTCGGTGCGCTGTGTTTCTCTTTCTCCTCAACTTCCGTGTGTGTTGATAACTGAGACTCTCGGCCTCCGTAGTGGCAAAGCAAATATCAAAGATCGTCTCTGCTGAGCGTTGACAAGATGAGGGAATTGTATATGAATGAATCGGTTTTTTACCGATGCAAAGACGCTACGCAATCGATGCATCGCGAGTTCAACCCGGTTCAACCCAAACTGTAGCCGATGTGCACTCTTTCAACCGGTGCACTCGCATCTTGAACGTTTATGCCGGTGCACCGATGCGAATCGGTGAATCTTAACATCTCTAATGCCAACATATTTTTTGTAACTATCTAAACCAGGGGTGGGGAACCTTTTTCTCAAGGGCCATTTTCAATTTTTTCAACATCCTCCGAGGGCTGTACAAATGATTGACCTCTGCTTAAAAATACTAAAATCACAGCCCATTCATTTCACCTTTCTTTCATGCTGTGCAAAGAAAAAGCAACCTCTTAATCCAGATATCTTACCATGACTCGTGTATGCATGCACGTGCACGGTTGTGGCATGACCACCAAAACCGAAATATATGGATCTATGGATACATCTCTCAACACCCATATGAAACGGAACTGTAAACAGATTTCATTTTTCTTTATGGATATTTTACAAATCGCCCCCCTTTCAAACTGTATTCTTTTTTTTTACTGTCATATAGTATTTTATACCTGTTTACTTTATTCTCTTCTTTCTTTATAACTATAATGATCATATAAAGATGTGCCTTTACCTCACTGGTTGTAGAAAAAGCTTCTTGTATTCGTTAGCATAGCTAGCTAACCAGATGCTAATAACAACAAAGTTATTGACTGTATGACGGATGAACAGATCTCCACTGGGCTTTCAACTAAAGACACAGCCACGCAAAAAGGCGTTTGTAATAGCTTTGGCTCGGTCTGAACTCTCTGCGAGTGGTGGAGGCTTAAATGCTAGTGGGAGTTGGGTTTGCACTTCAATCTTTTTTCTTTTGGTACCGGTGATATTCACGTTCGTGTGATGCCTTTTCAAATGAGTGTGCAAGTCTGATGTATTGCCAGCCGCGTAACCAATGTTAGTTGAACAATGCCGACAAACAGCTTTGGTTCGGTCCGCCTGTCTTTGTCCGTCATCCTTGTACGTAACTGCGAAACCAAAATGTTCCCAAACCGGAGACTTCAATGATGCTGGAGGATTTTCAGCTCAACTTTATCTGCGTTCGCCATTTCGACAGTTCCTCAAATTACTGACTAAATTTGAACGCATCCCTGTGACCAGAGGCCTCATTTATAAAGGGATATACGCTCAAAAAATGCCGCACGCCAGTTTCTACGCAATGTTTGCGATTTATAAAATACTAACATGTGCGGTCCTCCACACAAACTCTAACCCATGCGTACGCACAAAAACGGGAGAGACGAGAAACTGCGACACCGTTGGCAGAAGGAAGAATGGAGAGAAATATGTGGAAATAATACCATAAATAAAACGTTACCTCATTTATCATATATGATTTCATTTTCACAAATTGATTAAAGCCAATCTTAAAATGATTGAACAAACGCCTGTTTGAGACTCCTCAGTGCACACAAAAACATAACTTGGAGAAATAAATAAATACGGATATGTTATTTAAAACCACCTCGAATATGTTGTGTTAATGTTATGAAATGTTTTCTCATAAATGATGCGGTAAGCAGGAGGACAGAATTACGTCTAAACTGACGCCGTTTTGCATTTCTATAGGTTGTAGATACGAGCATGGTTTTATATACTATCACGTTTAATCGTGTTTTATGCCGTTTGCCAAGACTTGATAAGTCGCTCGTAAAACACAGGAGGTATGGAAACTAAGAACACCATATGTGGTAAATTGTACAGCTAATATAACACAACACATTAGTTGTATTTCCTTTAACTGGTGGATATAGGGTTGCTGCAGTGGAGACGCTGCGCACAGCTGATCGACAGCTGGAACACAAACCACCAAATACAAAAACATAATTCAGATCCAGTCGTCATGACTGCACTCCGGGGGGATTCCCCGATCACTTCTTACAGTCTCTCATCAAGGGGGGGTCTCCTGTCCCCGGTACAAACACACTGCCTGAGGAAGGCTATGTGTATTTTTTTTGTCATTAACCTTTTTCGGACCACTTATTTATTTATTTTGGTGACGATCCGACCTCCATGCTGCTACTCTAGTTCAAACTGCATCCACCAAACAATATGATTTATCTCCACCTCCCCAAAATAACCAAAATCTGACACGATGTGAGACGTCTTTTTTAGCTGTTCTGTCGTTATTTCCTGCTATCTTCTTCATAAAGTCAGTCTGAATGAATGAATGAATGAATGAATGAATGAATGAATGAATGGGCGTTTCTTTGACTATTTATAGGCAAATATGGGCGTTACATGAAGCTGCACCGCATTTCGAGTCGATTGTGATTTATAAAGGGAAACCGGCGTAGGAAGTGCTGTACGCACTTTCCTCGCCGGTACGCAATGTTTGGTGAATCGGAAAATGTCGTAACATTTCTGTACCTATTTTTTTGGATCTCTACTACGTAAGCAACCTTCCAACGTGAATCCTACGCACGGCGTTATAAATGAGGCCCCAGCTCTCATAGTATGCCTCTCGTCCAATGAAATTGGATAACATTATATTTGTTCGGGACACTTCGGTACACATGTGTACTAGGGGTGTAACGGTTCACAAACATTTCGGTTCGGTACGTACCTCGGTTTTTTGGTCACGGTTCGGTTCGGTACGTTTTCGGTACAGCAGAATTTTTTTTCACAGAACAAAACATATATATATATATATTTTTTATTATTATTAAACTGTGAATAATGTATTCACTCAAATAAATACAAAATATAATAAAATAAACATTAAGGTGCAGCATTTCGATGAACTGAAATAATCTGTATTTGAACTTTACTGTAGGCTACTAGTACTCACAAAACATAAACTATTAGTTTTGGGTTTTTAATTATTATTAAACTGTGAATATTCACTCAAATAAATACAAAATATAATAAAATAAACATTAAGGTGCAGCTTTTCGATGAACTGAAATAATCTGTATTTGAACTGTACTGTACTGCACCTAAGCAGCCAGTTTGACATTATGACTTGCTTGTCATTGTATTTTCATGTTTTTTTAAAGAAAAATGAACTTGTCCACATTGCTTGCTGAAAGGGCAGATCTGCTGGCACTAACAATGTCTCCTGCTGTGGAGAACACCCTCTCGCTAGGGACAGAGGTAGCAGATACAGCCAGGTAGCGCTTTGCTAACATTGCAACATAAGGATAGTTGGCGTTTGTAATAGCTTTGGCTCGGTCTGATCTTTTTGCGAGTGGTGGAGGCTTACATGCTAGCGGGAGTTGGGTTTGCACTTCAGTCTTTTTTCTTTTGGTACCGGTGATATTCACGTTCGAGTGATGCCTTTTCAAGAGTGTGCAAGTTTGATGTATTGCCAGCCGCGTAACTAATGTTAGTTGAACAATGCCGACAAACAGCTTTGGTTCGGTCCACCTGTCTTTGTCCTTCATCCTTGTACGTAACTGCGAAACCAAAATGTTCCCAAACCGGAGACTTCAATGATGCTGGAGGATTTTACAGCTCAACTTTATCTGCGTTCGCCATTAATTTTCGATAGTTCCTCAAATTACTGACTACATTTGAACGCATCCCTCTGACCAGCTCTCATAGTATGCCTCTCATCCAATGAAATGACTTGCTCGCTCTATGACGCGTTGAACCCAATGTGACCAAATTACTCTGAATGCTGCGACGCAGCACCTGAGATTACTTCCAAAAAGTTGTTCACGTTCTCAATTTTTTACGTTTAACGTTATATTCGTTCGGTACACTTCGGTACACACCTGTACCGAACCGAAGGGCCCGTACCGAATAATTTCGGTACGGGTACGTGTACCGTTACACCCCTAATGTGTACCGAACCGAAGGGCTCGGTACGGGTACGTATACCGTTACACCCCTGTCTGGTTAAAATATAGTTTGAAAACATGGTTGAAAGCCAACAAATGTCACTGCTGCTGACAGACGTGTTGAGAAGCGTGGCGAGCGTATGAGAGCTATTCGCTGGAAAAGACACAGAGACGCTATTGATTACATGGTAATTCTATCCGGCTACATACGAGCATGGCTAATCAAGGCAGCTTCCCTCGCTGCCGCATGACAAGACAGGGAAGGGAGTTGTCTTCATATGAATCAAGGGCTGTGCTGAAACGCTGGAGACACACACACACACACACACACACACACCAACCATTTCATAGTGATTTAGAAACTCTGAACACAAACACTCTCACCTTACTCAAGCAGATTCAAACCTCTCTTTGGAGGGGTTCGGTGGTCCCGCTGTGGATTCCTCCAGTGTGGGAATGTATTTATTTTTCAGCATTTAACCTGTGGATTATCATAAAAAACTTTGCAACACTTGATTTATGTGTCGCTGTTTATTAATTTGAAATGAACAGCAACTTTGCTTTTATTCTTAAAGTCACTTAAGGAAAACAAAAGTGCCAGGATTTTCCCACTTGCACTGAAAATGATTTTGCTAAGCTCTAAATATCTACTAAAAAGGAGATGACATACTGTACATCTATTATCTATCTAAAGTCAAGTCAATATTTACCCGCTTGATTCCATCGCTTTGTCCTTGAGAAAAACTCTGAATCTCTTTTTGCTCACTCTTTATTACTGAATAAAATCATTGCTAAATAACAAAAGTGCAGCGGAATGTAAATGAATGTCAATCACGGTCAGGCTGTCAGGCCGTGACATGTTATCTTCTGTTGAACATGTGTGCATTATGGCAAGCGTCCATCATGTCTCTGCCAGAGAAACATCTCCCTGCCAACCCGCTCTGACGTGGCGATCCATTCTATTCAAATCCAGAGGCCTTGACACATTCCTATAGGTTTGGCATCAGGAGATGTTTTCACTGCCAGCTTATAGTACGGTGCAGAAATTCTGGGTGAAAACAAAAAATACGAGGTTTTGGAGAGGATTATAATTGAATTTCTTACATCTTGTTTGGTTTCTGAAATTGTTTCAGTGATGTCTAATTTAGTGCTTCATTCATTTGTCTTGACACGCTGTTTGCTAATTGAATGTGTTTGGGAATTTGAACTATACTGACCAGTAAAATGCCCAAACTGGTGCGATAGTTGATACTTGAGTTGTTCTAATTTGTGTGCTTGCTTATCACTTCCTTAATTATACTATTTGTGCGTTGATTTAAGTCTGCAGATGGTTTTGTCCTCTCTGTACGACGTGCAGTTCCGCTTGTTCTTCTCCTGTGATTCTGTAATTGTTTCTCCAGTCCAAGCCCACGGCTCTCATCTGGGACCGCTCTCACACAATCATTAATGTTCCTTTTCTATTTTCTTCTATCTTTTCCTCGCCCCCTCTTTTTTTCACTTGATCCTTCTCCTCTCGTGCTTCCCTCACTTCTCACCCTGCCATTCCTCTTCTGGTAATATCACTTTAAGTGCTTTGCAGTGGAATTCGCCCAAGTGATGTTCTGCGCAGCAATTATGGACACAAACAGGCATTCGCACGCACACACACGCAAAGAGACACATTTCAGGGCTGTGAAGCAGTCAATGAGCTGTTAAATGTGATGAAAACTATGCTGGTGTTTCTGTCTGTGCTGCTGTCAGGCAGAGAAACACATGGCCCTGGAGACTGCTCATCATTCATCATCCTGCAGAGCGCTGCTGCAGCATCTGCAGGATGATGAATGTGTGTGTGCTGCTCTGGTGTTACATTTGGAAACCACGGTCCTTTTTAAATAATTCAGTTAATGCAGGTGGAGTTTAATGTACAACATGCTACAGGCTGATATTCGCCAAAGGGCATTTTTTAAGTTAGATCATTCCCTCCCCTTAAACACATAGCTTCGAAAACGGAAGCACACATTCGTTTTTGCTGCTGCCAAGGTCTCTGCCATCCTCAAAGTTGTTGTTATTCCTTTGTGAGCTAAAGTTGATGAGAAAGAAATGAAAGTGTGTAACTCCCACATTGCCTTTAGTGTGCAAGAGGTTTAAAGCCATGGTCCATTTCCATTAAAATGTTAATACTAAAAAGTAGGGATGCACGATAATTATCAGTCCGATATTAGGAATTATGACGTCATCCCGATAAACCCGATACCAGTATTAATAGCCCCGATAATATACAATATATTTTTTGGGTAAAAAAAAAGAAAACATACTGCGGTGTGGGTGGATTGGGATGAGGGGCGCTTGTTTTTCACTTGGCTCCTCCCGTTTTGCCAGTACTGTGGTATTAGTGGTTTAGGAAGAGGGGAGTTCTTCACAAATCCAGCGCTCCCTAACTCATGCCTGGCTGTGACGTAAATGGTGTGCGGCCGTGAAGCCAGGACAGTAAACAAACATGTCGTCGGTGGTATGGGCGTTGGAGCTATGTGCAACTCAAGGCATATGCTCGAACCGGAGCTGCCTGGACGCTGCAATCATGTTGCGCACTATCCGTGCTGAGTGTGCTGACTTTTCGTACAATGTCCCACTGTCTGGCTACCTGCATAAAGTCAAGTGCTCGGCGCAGTTGTGACGAAATGTCGCTCCTCTGTTTTCATTTAAACAGCTCCTTATATCCGTTAGCGCAGCTAGCTAGCACCAGATGCTAACAACAACAATGCACGTAAGGTCTCTCTCTCGCTCGCTCGGGCCACACATACACACACCTTCCCGGTCCTCCAGATGGCCAGTCGGTGCCTGCCGGTGAGCGTGGAAGTGTGGTCTGCCACAAGCGGGCGGCAGGAGCGGGGCTGTCAGCATCAGCTTGTAGATGGTATTTTAAACTCGATGCGCTCTGAAACTACGGGGCGGCCGAGGAAAAAAAATACACATGCGTTAATCGCGTTAAAATAATTAGTGGCGTACATTTTTTTTTGTTATCGGTATCGGTCTTGAGAAGCAGGAAGTTATCGGTATCGGTTTCAAAAAACCAATATCGTGCATCCCTACTAAAAAGCTTTTCACCCGACTCTGCTATTCTGTAAGGGAAAAGATGAGGCTCTGCAGGCCAGCTCATTACGTCTTTATGGAACCCGCCTTCTGGAAAAGTTAGGAGCTCCTTATGAATCACTTTGTGGTCAGAGAACCACTCCCTTTGGAAGAATAGCAGTATATCTTCTGCAGACCAATTCATGCCCTAGATTCTTCACTGACTGGTCCGTAGGCTAGTGGTCACATCAAACTCACCATCAGCAAACTTCAAATGAATTGATGCTGCTGGCTCTCTGATTAGACTAAAAGAAACAGGAAAATAAATGAAGACATAATGAAGAGAAAGCAGTTTCATTTGCTAGCAACCATGACCGCTCATTTAGTGTTATCAGTGTTTTTTATTTTCTTCCATTAAGTTCATTTGAGTGCTGAAGCTCCAGCCGCCTGACTGCTCATGTATCATTGCCTTGAGAACGGTTCCCTCCTCCCCCAGTACTCGTTGCTCTTAGGCACTTGATGGCTGTGATGCCCTCAGTCTCTTTTTAAGGCCATAGGGAGAGTCTTTTTTAAGGGAGGGGAGATTTGCTTTATCGTATTGATAATCATTCCCCTTTTTTATTCTGGAGATGCTCCCAAACACATGATCTATCTGTTCCTCCTGAGCTTGATCTCTCCCTCAAGCTTCAACTGTGCTACGCTGTGTTAGGGCTGCATGATAATCGCGATATGCGCATGCGCGATATTCACATCGCAGGACGTGCAGGTTTTTTCTTTTTAGGACGTGCGATATTAAGTAGGCAAATTAACTCAAACACGTCATGTTACAATTCTTTTGCTGCTTGCTACAAAAGGAAAACTCGCGCGGCTCTCATGTCAGGGTACTTGAGTGAGTGACAGCCAACCACCAATCACAATCAAATCTCCAAAGCAAACGGACCCCGTGATTAAAGGTAAAAGTAGGGCTGTGCGATTATGGCAAAAATCATAATCACGATTATTTGGTCAATAATTGATATCACGATTATTTTGACGATTATTCATTGACCATTTATTGAACTTTAAAACAAATAATATTTTACCAATAAACAAGATCAATAAATATGTTGGAGCGCACTTCCAAAACCATACTAAACATATATTAATATGATAAATAAAAATAAATTAGACCAAAATAAATGAAATCAAACATGATGCAGTGCACTGTCACAACCTACTGAAAACTCCTTAACATATAGCCAACATTTTGGTAAAACATATTCATTATTCCACTCAGTTAAACGTTGAAGGCTGGCCAACCGTCATGGTCCAGAAGTAACAGGAAATAAATGTTGAACTACAATTTAAGACCAAATAAAAATGTTTAGGCCACCATGGTCACACCATGCTGGTAGGACTGCTCATGAAACACCAGCCTGTTTACATGGTCTGGTTTCAGAGATGAGCGGAGGCAGGGGACGATATTGCCACCTGTACTGAAGACCCTCTCTGAAGAGGAACTTGTGGCAGTGCTGCCACATATGACACAGGAAAAAAAGAAAAGACTCTGAAGAACCCTTTCTTTGCCATTATATAAAAATAGTGTTGCTACAAAAGTATAAATTAGGCTTACTAATAAGACAACTCAGATCTGAAGCTACACAGTAATCTGCTGCAGCAACAGTGCAATAAAAAAGACAACATTAATAGAATCAAACCCATTTTTTGTTGCATTTTATTAGAGTATAAAAAGAAATGCCTTTAAAATAGGATGCAAGCAACACTAGTTTCTGAACTGATAGACTATAATCAATTTAAACAGAACAGATCTTAATGTTTGCATTCTTATACCATTTTGTACAATAATGATCATGAATAAGTTCAAACAAACTAAAACTTACAGCAGATTAATAACGGTATCTAACTTGAGTTTTTATTATATCAAAAACCTGTTGAAATGCTGCTGTTATTTTTACTGTCCCACAAAAGCGCGTCGCAGCCTCCAGGAAAGCTTCTTTCACAACTTCGCCGTCTTCGAAAGACTTCATGTGTTTCGCAAGAACGTGACTGACACGATAAGATGCTCTGGTAGCAGCCTTGCTCTTGTTGTTGGGCCTGGTGAAAATGGACTGCTGTGCATTTAGCTGTCCTTTCAGGCCCCTCCCCTTTTGGAGCGTAGGGCAGAATTAGGAGGGAGTTCCGTCTCGTAGCGTTTGTGCACTGTTTTGAAATGCCGCTCCTAAATTACCCTTCTTCGATAAAGCCACGCTCGCATTGCAGATGAGACAGATGGACTTTGAATTGGAATAGATACAAAAATAATGATCCTCCCACTTGGAGTGAAAATTATATATTTTGGGCTTTTTTGCGTCTGCCATAATTGCGGTCTTGTGTGTGTGCGGACTGTCACTCCTGTTGACCATCCATGCTGTTGACACGGTCAGCGAACTAGTGCACTGCTCACCAGCCACGCCCGGACACATGGGGTGAGGCCGGCCAATCACAAAGCTTTGATGCGTTCAAGTGCATTATTCTGGCACGGGAACATTATGTTAAAGGACATTAACGATAAAACAGAATATTGTTGTTCTATTTTTAGACACATCTCGCGATCGACTGGGAATCTCCCCGCGACCCTTCTTTTTAACTAGTTGCTGCTCTTGTTCTGACATCTTCGCTTACGCTGAACACTCACAACACATGTCACTCACACGTGGCCGAGTGGGCTTTTAGGGAGGGGCGAAAGCGCACCCAGCAAAATAATCGTATTTTGTCAATTATGCTGTTTTCATAATCGTTGCAAGCCATAATCGTAATCGCGATTAAAATACGATTAATTGCACAGCCCTAGGTAAAAGCACTGAATAAAGTAGTTTCATGTGTTTCTCCAGGGCAGTTCGGCGCTGCTAACCGAGCTAGCTCAGCTTATTGCTCTGATAACTTAAGATCCAGACGTCCGTGACGAAAATCCTTAGTTAGAAAAATACCAATTGTATAGCATTAAAGTTAAAGAAAGGATGGTTTGCGGACAAAAAAAAAGTTTTTTTCTTCAATTCTTGTATTTTTTCATATCGCAATATATATCGCAGGGGGAAAAAAATCGCAATGACCGTTTTTTTCCAATGTCGTGCAGCCCTAAGCTGTGTGCAAGTAAAATGTATATTGGCTGCTGTATTTTTATTTATTTCACTAAAGGCCCTGACACACCAAGCAGTCACCAGAGGACTTGCCGGCTGTTGCGTCGCCGTGTTCTCCTGCGTCTTGGCCATGTGTCGCACGGGAACAACTGGCAATAACTCTCCTTAACAGCAGGCGGCGGTAGTGTTTATTCGTCATTCAAAAGAGGCAACAACCGGAAGACAGAGAAGAAGAACAGACCGTGATATAAACAAACAACAAATAGCGTGTGCGTTCCATTTTCACTCTCCATCGAAAACATGTTTGGTGCGGCACTGGAGCTAGATCTGGGTTCTGCCCGCTCTGTATTAATGTCATGTGGATTTTCCTGGCATGTTGACAGGTTATCATCATGTAGGCGTT
Source organism: Gymnodraco acuticeps (assembly GCF_902827175.1). Classification (NCBI taxonomy): domain Eukaryota; kingdom Metazoa; phylum Chordata; class Actinopteri; order Perciformes; family Bathydraconidae; genus Gymnodraco; species Gymnodraco acuticeps. The sequence goes on from NW_022989931.1 coordinate 141,399, forward strand.
GATAAAAGCTCATTCTAATGGTGTGTTATGTGTGTATGAAGGTACGAAATAAAGTTTTTCATTGCCTGTCCTGCTATTTGTGTTCTTTTAATCACACAGCGATAAGAAACAATAACAATGTGCCTACATAACTGTCAGTTGCAGCCCTAGCATTAGTATTGGTTATAGTAACAGCTACAACATTAAAAATACTTCTAGGCAGATTGAGGAGGAAGGAGAATGGGAGAATGAACAGAGGGGCAGAAACATCCATCTGCATAATAATAACTTTATTTGTATCGCACCTTTCATACAGGGGGTTGAGTTCAAAGTGCTTTACATCAGTAAGAAATACAATCAGTGTAAAACAAGCAGCAAAGCATCAAGTGGGATAAAATAATGCAGATATATATATATATATATATATAGTAATCCCAACAGGCCACCTTGTTTATGGTTTGATTCAGTTTTAGTAGAATATAAAATACATGACTGAATGATGAAATGAGCACAAAGTGCAGACATACTATAATTATATTGAGGTACTTGAGACTAATCCTGCAACTGTATAGTTCTGCTCCACAACAGTTCGAGAATGAAGAAACCATCACGTATGAAAGGCTACATGTGAATAGAGGGGCAGAAAAACAGCTTGCACATTTACATTTCAATCTTGAACAATGCACAGCGGTAGACAGTATCTCATTTAGTATCATCATCCTGCGCTTCGCCGGAGGCCTTCGAGTGCTGAGTGTGCTTGGCCTCTCTCCGAGCCGCGGTGCCGGTGTGGTGCAGATGGTGGATTCTGCCAGGGGGGTGCAGGGCTCGGCATCAAAGTGGAAGGACTCCTCGGTGGTGCTGGTCGAGGTTTCACTGCCGGTGCCACCGGGGGGTGATTCTGCAGCCACCGGACGTTCCTTAATTTTTTTAAATAAATTCACAGTTAGTTGGATTTAATACCATGGCTTCTTAAAACTGTTTACTAAGCATTCATAACAAAACAATACCCTGAAATGTGTGTGCCATTAGTTTGGGGTGTGGTCAAGTGTGAGAGGTACATTGTAGACACATTGTGATGCTCTATTCAGATGCTAAAGACATACTTCTAGAAGATTCAGAACACTACAAAATATAAGACATATTTTATCATGTATTATTATAGGTTAAGATAAAAGCGACTGTGCGGGACACACCAAATTGAGTTTGGGCGACGGGACACGCTTCGTCTGCCGACTAACGAAAACGGCCGAAATCGGCCTGATGTGTCAGGGCCTTAACATGTATCAAGCTGTTTTTTTTAATCTCTTTCTAACTCTCTTTCTTCAAATTCTTACATTAGTTTAGTCAGGGACGGTGGTTTTGAGCAAGCCCTTTGTTTCTTTCTCACGAGTGTTAAACAGTGAAAAGATACAAAAATGCATTGCTTTGAGTTTTCCCTCTTAGAGCCTCAATGGCTTTTGCAGACATACAGTTAATATGGACTCCCCCGTCGCTGCAGAAGGCGAGTGATCAGGGGGGAATGAAAGCGTTTTGGAGATGAGCCAGTAAACTAAATCAACAAAATGAAAGGTTGCCTACCATCCCACATTTATTTTGTACCATCTAATCTAAAAGTTGTTGCATCAGTTCATTTAGTCTTGCACTCTAGAGACAATGGCATTTTAATTTTGTATTGGATGTATTTCAAGCATTTGGTCAACTTGAAGAATCTCAGCAGCACAGACCATTTCACAATTGTATCTCTTAAAATTCTTTCTGCAGACACACTTTTCCTCTTCACTAATAGGCCAGTTATTTTCCTTTTCCTTCTCCTGGCTGCCAGTCATCATCACTCACGTTGACATTTAGCTTTCCTCTGTCCTCTGTATGCCTTTTAAGGCGGGTAAGATTGAAATAAAGCCATCCCTCAGGGCAGGTGAGGGAATAGGCCTGTAAAGGCTGTGAAAGACCCTGACTGTGACGTCATGAAGGTGTGGGAAACCTGTCTGTGGTTAAACTCCTAGCATCGAGCCAATGCAACTGTCATTTTAGGTCAACTTTGTAAATTCCTAAAAAAGAACATGCAGCTGACTTGAAACACAGCAGGCTGCTTACTGAATGCAAAATGCAGCTGCTTCAAAAAGACTCTTAATGCCTCGAGCAAATGTCTGGAAAAGATTGCCTTTTTGAGCTTTAGATCATAGCGTCACATTCTGTGTGGATATTTACAGTAGTCTTCATCAAACGCATAAGATACCACAGCTGATTGGAGAAAAGTATCTGTCTTGTGCTTAACAAAAAGCATAGGACAGGCTTGATGTTGCTATGATCTTTTACAATTAGAATACTATCATACAGAGGTGTGGACTCGAGTCACATGACTTGGACTCGAGTCAGACTCGAGTCACAAATTTGATGACTTGAGACTCGACTTGACAAAATCACAAAACACTTGCGACTCGACTTGGACTTGAACACCAATGACTCGGGACTTGACTTGGACTTGAGCCTTCTGACTTGAGGTGACTTGCTACTTTAATTCAGAGGTCTCCAACACGCCGATCGCGAGCTGCCGCTAGAAGAGCAGCCTCCCGTCGGGGAGAGCAGAATCTTCAGCCGCTCCTACTCTTGCTGAGAATCCTTGCAGGCAGGGGCGGGTCTTTATTTAGCTGGGCCACCATGCGGCCAATCATATGCGAGGACACACTAGGATCATACCATTATGTGAAAGAAGGGTGAGGGGCATAGCAGGTGTAGTGGTACAGGCCAGCTGCACAGAGCGACGGGGAGCCGGATTGAAATGCAAGCGCGTCGGAAAAAGGCAAGAAATGAGCGAAAACCGAAAAAAGAAGCAGCATCTGGCTGCTTGTCAATGATATTGGAGAAAGCAAAGCTGAGTGCAGGATTTGTAAAATGAAAATAACCTTCAGAGCAGAGTTTTTTTTTTGGTAACCACTCAGGATTTATTGTCAGAAGTGGGAGAAGTTCAGAAAATTAAAAAAGTTACAATCAGGGTTCCCGCGGGGTCTTAACAAGTCTTACATTTGATAATCTGAATTGAAGGCCTTAAAAAGGTCTTAAATATGATTTAGAAGGTCTTAAAAATTATCGGATTTGAAAGGTACTTCTGTGTTGCGATAGCGTCTAAATATGTTTTGGGGGAAATGTCCGGGCTGCAAAGTAACCAGTCAATAGCCTTTCAGTTCCCCCCAACAATTTGTATTGAATTAAATCAACATGGAACCAGTAATCACTAACTTTGTTTCCCCCGGCCCCTTATTGGAGAACACCCAGCTAGTAACCTAGCAACCAAGCTTCAGCTCATGTAGCCTATCTCCGAATCTACTTACAAATTAATATGGGGAAGTGTCAGTTCAACCGTATTTGGTTGGAAAACATCTAATTTAGTGCTTGGTTGAAACCAGTGGAGGGAACGTGTTTGAAGCCCGCTGCACCTTTTGCAAAATAAATTAGTGTTTATTTTGCTAGTGGAGCGTTAGCTAGTGCAGCAGCTCCCGCAACAACTCCGGGGGACCTCCGGGCGAAGTTTGGGTCTAAGTCAACCCTAAAAGCGGAGGTGCTGTAGACGCTAAATACCGTAGCTAAACACCAATCATACAACAGCAACGATGAAATAGTGTAGCCAAGGCAGCAGAGCTCTGAATATAGCTCTTGTCTCTCACTCACACACACACACACACACACACACACACACACACACACACACACACACACACACACACACACCACACACACACACACACACACACACACACACACTTTTTGTCTAACACGCTAACACAGTTCTGTACTGTTACGCTGTTGTGTTCAGTTCTTATGTTGAACATGAATACGTTTACTGTGTAAGTGATTATGGGACGTATTTCTTCTTTCATATCAATTTTCCTTCATACTTTATTGCCGTGAAATAGGTCTTAAATTCTATTCTAAGTGGTCTTAAAAAGGTGTTAAAAAGTCTTAAATTTGAGTTGGCGAAACCTGCAGGAACCCTGTACAATAAAAGGTCCTGCTTTCAAAATGTTACAAGTAAAAGTAGAAAAGTATTAGCATCAAAATATACTTAAAGTACCACCTGCAGAGGGATCTAGATTCAGGTTTTCTCTTCCCCATAGAGACGCCTCGCTGCACATTATCCCTTGCATAAAGATAGATCGTGGGTCCCTCATAACATGTTGTACACAGTGGAAATAAACATTCTGGTTACCTCAATATCAGGGATCTTATTCATTAAACTCCTTCTGAATCAAACCGTCACGGTAGCCTTACCTTACTGATCCTTCTTAAATTAGAAAAACACACGTTACTTTACCAGCAGAGAGAAAATTGATTATTAAATGATTAATGTGACTAAAAAAGAGCAGTTTGATTATTAAGTATTATTCTGTTGATCGATGTCATTACATTTGGTGAAAAGCACATAATGACTTGTTTAAGACTCGTTTTGTCAAAGTTTAGGACTTGACTTGAACTTGAACTTGCCCATCCTGACTTGAGACTTGACTCGGACTTGAGCGCAAAGACTTGAGACTTGACTCGGACTTGCAAAACAATGACTTGGTCCCACCTCTGCTATCATACATAAACCCACCTGGTCTCACACTTTTATGCAAATTCATCATATTGTTGTTTAATTAAATTACATTTTAATCAACATTTTATGATTTAAAAAGAGTTACCCTGCCACACATCTGGCTATGGTTTCAAACATACAGTACACAGTACACACACACACACACACACACACACGTGCATAACAGGCATGATCAGTTGAGCTGCTTTAGCTTTTCCTCCAGTCTCTTGTGTCTGACATTAGTGCTTTCAACATTTACTCTGTGTCAATGACCCAGCTCCTGGTTGCCTCATACGCTGACTGGAGGTCAAGGGACTGTCGGTGTAGAACAGAAGAACTCCCTGACATTAACACTTTGTCACTTTATGAACTCTGCAAAAACACGCAGATCCTGTCGGCTCAAAGGTCCTTTAAATGGTCTGCTCCCAGACCGGCCAACTTATGTTGTTAACAGATTCCAAAATGTTTAAAGGGCAGACAAAGTGCTTTACATTTCCCATAGGTTCAACATGATTCAGCTACACCACTTACTTCTGCCTAAATGAGAGTTATGGTATGACATGTTGAATACAAGTTTAAATTAAAGTCTTACTTTGCCCTTTTCAAGTCATGTCTTGTGTGTGTGTGTGTGTGTGTGTGTGTGTGTGTGTGTGCGCTTGTGGGAGTGTTGTGTGTTGTAATTGATCAGGCAGGATGTGACACACAGATTGTGTTTGCACTGCTGCATCTGTCTTAATAGAAAAGGCAGAGTGTGACTGATAGTGAAGTGAGAGCAGTCCTCTATCTCTGCTTCCTCTTTTCCTTTTCTTTCACTTGTCATTTCTCAACCATCTTCTTATTCCTGTTTTTTCTTATTTCCCAGTAATGACTTGTCAAAGAGTAAGACTCCCTCACCCTTTTATTTCATTGCTGATTTTCATATGGCTTAGTTGTACACTTTTTTTAGTCTTCATCAGTATGGACGCTTATGCACATTTTATTTAAATCGTTCTCATATCATCAGCACGTCTTACATTGTTATGTCGAAGTATAATTTGTCCATTAAAGAAAAACACATTTAGAAATACATACTGTGGTAGCTGTGGGATATCTATAGGTATTAATGTCTTGTAACATCCCTGTTAGGACAATGTTCAAATAAAAATGTTCATGGTAGAGAATGGTGTGAGAATGGAGTATAAGAGTAGTTGGATGATGTTTAAATCACATGTATTACATTGCAGTGACTATATCACCTCTTATATCCCAGTTTAGTGTGTGTGTGTGTGTGTGTGTATATGTGTGTATCCTATCACATGTGAAGTGGTTCCTTCCTCCTGCCTCAAGGAAAGATAGGGCAGCCGCAACATCCTGACGCACCCTCCACTTCCCACCATGCAGGCAGATTGACACAGTCCCATTATATCACAGTATTGGGTAGATAGCATGTCAGCTTGCTTGTGTAAATTGCAGCAGAATGTCTGTTTAGTATGCATTACAACGCTGCTGTAATACAACACAAACAAATCTACATCTTACTCTCTCATAATGTCTGTGATTGACAGGTAGACACGAAGTCTGTCAGCAGACGGCAAAGCTCTACCTCCTCTGAGTAATGTCAGCATTTAGTCAGGATGATACTTATCTGAATTCACAAACACACACACGGTTTGAAATACACTGGCAGAAACAGACAGTGTAACATAATGCCAGGCCAACAGCTGCTAACCTAAACCCTGCTATACGTGTGTGTGTGTGTTCTTGTGTCTCTTCAATGCTGATTTGGAGACCATCCTATCACATGTGAAGTGGTTCCTTCCTCCTGCCTAAAGAAAATATAGGGCAGCCGCAACATCCTGACGCACCCTCCACTTCCCACCATGCAGGCAGATTGACACACAGAGCCTTGAGTGAATTACCAACAAGAACCTTTTCCTATGCTTTAAAGGTCACCTATCATGCTATTTTTAGGCAATAGCATAGGTCTCAGATATATAAAAATATATAAAAAACAAAACATGTCTATGAAGTGTTTTGCTCGAAATACCAAACAGATCACCCATTCTAGCCATGCCTCATATCCCTCTATTTCACTTCCTGTTTCAAAAGTGCTGATTTGGGGATAAAGCCTAAATAAAAATTGATAAATAAAAAGGAGGGGGCTGAGCTCATGCGGGACCCGGCAGCTACTGTCTAAACTAAATGCTGCCGTGATGAAACGCCATATCATGGATTATCAAGGATTCTCTCTGAAACAGTCTGGAGCTCAAAGGCTTTCTCTCTTGCCGGTTATACCACAAGGTGAGTTCCTTTTTATTTCCTGCTTCTTCACACACATGCTCTCCAGTACAGGTTAGCTCTGAGTGTTAGCGATGCTAATGTAAACACCGACCATATTACGTCCAAAACAGTCAGGCATTGTTTCTGATAGCAACGTTTCTGATTGGGCCGTGGGTCCACATTTCAGATATTACGTCATATCGGACGCAAATCTGGATCAGCTCCGTTTTTAGAGATGTGGGTACGGAGGAAAAGAGAGAGGGTTTTGTTTTTCTGACGCTGCGTGAGTTCCCGACACACCGGGGACACATCTTTATATACAAGACATCAAAAAGTTCATTTTGCATGATAGGTCCCCTTTAAGTGGCTCATATTATCCTAAGATGAATTATCCTAAGATGAATTTTTTATTTTTTTTAAACCACCAATGTGTTCCCTGAGCTCTGATTTATTAGTTAACAATATAAATACCTGACATCCATCTGTTAGTTTTGAACCGCAGCGCCTCTGCAGTCCACACCTGCTCCTCTTCACTTGATCTTCTCCTGCCTTTGTGCAGCCCAACGTTTTTTTTATCCTTGCGCCCATAAGCACATGCATTTATATTGAGTGCTGACATAATGTTTTTCAATACTTAGCAGCACATCGGCCAACCTGAGTATAGACACTGATAAAAAAGAACTGCAGGATGATATGTTGTTTCCACTGCACAGCTACAGAACATAAGGCGTAACACACTCACAAGTACTTTCAAGCATCATGAAAACTGATACATAGAATTTAGACCGTAAAAATTGAATAAAGTCCATATATTATTAAGAATAATAACATTTAAAAAAAGGGTTAGTTGTGTAGTGCAAGAAAAATGAAAATGAAAAAAGAGCAACTGTAGGCAGATTCTTGCAACTGTTATTTTTTTGACCGGCTATGATGCTAAAGTGTCTTTGGTTAAACCATAAAACACCTTGCTCCCTCACTGAAGGTTTCTCTGGACTGGAAGGTTCTTTGTTAAACACCTTATATTTCAATGTAGAGGGTTTATCTGTGTTTTGTGTGTCAGAGGGCTCTCATCTGGTGCTGAGCTTACTGACCCACTTTCGCTCTTATCTGCCCTCTCCCTCCGGTCTGCTCACACACTATCACAGATCCTTGTGTTCACTTTTTATTTATTTTTCAAATCAAATCCATGCTTTAACCCAAGACTATTATTTCCCCCCCTCTCTTTCAAACATCTGCTGAGAGTTAAAGGGGACCTATCATGCAAAATGCACTTTTGTATGTCTTTTATACATAAAGATGTGTCCCCGGTGTGTCAGGGAACTCACGCAGCGTCAGAAAATAAAACCCTCTCTCTTTTCCTCCGTACCCAAATCTCTAAAAACAGGGCTACAACGGAGCTGATCCAGATTTGCGTCCGATATGACGTAATATCTGAAATGTGGACCCACGGCCCAATCAGAAACTCTGCTATCAGAAACAATGCCCGACTGTTTTGGATGTAATATGGTCGGTGTTTACATTAGCATCGCTAACACTCAGAGCTAACCTGTACTGGAGAGCATGTGTGTGAAGAAGCAGGAAGTAAAAAGGAACTCACCTTGTGGTATAACCGGCAAGAGAGAAAGCTTTTGAGCTCCAAACTGTTTCAGAGAGAATCCTTGATAATCCATGATATGGCGTTTCATCACGGCAGCATTTAGTTTAGACAGTAGCTGCCGGGTCCCGCATGAGCTCAGCCCCCTCCTTTTTGTTTTCATTTAATCATTTTCTCTTTTTTTTTAAGCTTTATACCCAAATCAGCACTTTTGAGACAGGAAGTGAAATAGAGGGATATGAGGCATGGCTAGAATGGGTGCTCTGTTTGGTCTTTTGAGCAAAACACTTCATCGACATGTTTTTTATATATTTGTATATATCTGAGACCTATGCTATTGCCTACAAATATCATGATAGGTGACCTTTAAAGAAACTTGTTTTTATAGACAGCGTTTATAGTTAATCTGGTTATTCGTGATATTTGATTAATGCCAAAAGAGCTCTCACTTACTTGTGGAAGCAGATATAGGAAGACTTTTGTTTCTTCCAGTAAATTTACTCCGATAAAATTACGGGAAACAGCCGGAGCCTCTCAGGGCGCTCAACAGTGCAGAACATATACTACCAGATGTATTGCCATATGTTTAATAAACCTCCATTACCTCTTTTTGTAACATCCTAAAACTTTAAAATGAAATTCTTAATGTTACTACCAGATGTATTGCCATGTAATAAAGCTCCATTCCCTCTTTTACCTCTTTAACGTTAACACGTCTTCTTGTATGGGTGAGAGCTTCTGAATGCACACTTTAAATGTGTTTCTTCAGGGCGCTCTGTGGCCATTTGTTTCTCCTGCTGTAGCATTCCTCTCTGCTGGCTCATTGATTCCTGCGAAACACAGAAAGAGCATGCAGGCCTGAGGTTGAACATGAGGAAGTGTGAAGAAGTCTGCTAGCCTGCAGGAAAATACTTTACATTTTTCTCACAGTGCAGCGAGTACTGTACAAGGGCTAAAAAAACAAGAGGGGGATATTTAATGCGTCTGCTCTCTTGATATGGGCCGTGTTGTTGTACAATAGCTTCTCTATGGGAGGCCTCTCCTCCAGGCTGATATGTTGCCTGTCATTCTCCCTCTCTCCTCTCTTTTCCCTCTCACTCCTCCTTTCCTTCCCTTCCCTCTCTCTCTGTTTCTGTTCTTTCGTCCCTCTTCTCCTCTCCACTGTGTCACACAGTCACTCATTCTTCCCATATAATCACTGCTTTGCTGTTCTGAGTCTCAGACATAAGGGCCCATGCACACACAAACCCATTGTTGTGCTATGTAGTAAGTATTTGCACATAAACATTGAAACAGGCCTCAGATAACGTTCACTTAGTACTTGTTGATTTCATGCATTTGCATAATCTTATCAGGTAACTTCACTCTTACTATTTTTGTCATGTTGGAATTTTTACCTTATTTAATCAGTATCAGAATTCCTTTATTTGTTCCACAAGGGGAACATTTAGATTGTTACACAGGGGGTCCGCGGGGTCTTAAAAAGTATTAAAAGTTGATAAATCAATTTAGCGAAAATGAAGGCTATTAAAAAGTATTAAACGGCATCTTCCAAGGTATTACATTTTGTAGCTTGTTTTCAATAAGTATATAAATTGTCCAAAGAGGTTGTATTCTACCGTCTGCCTGAATGTAATCATTGCGTAGGTGTGTAGTGTGATTCTGTGTAGTTTATTGATGGCATCCCGTTGGATGTGACGTCATCTGAACAGGACATCGCACGCTCACTGCTTGATAGCGCGAAGGTCCGTTTACGCCGGTTGTTAAACAACATCGTTATGGGGAAATGCAAGTCTGCGTTCAAATGGTTGGAAGATAAGGAGGAAGGACAATCAATACTGTATATAGTCAATGTGAGGTAAAGTGTGTCGCCAATGTAACCGGTTAGAACTCCAAGTGGCGATGAGGTCTTAAAATGTATGGAAAGGGTCTTAAAAAAGGTATTAAATGTGACTTCAGGATTCCTGCATATACCCTGTTACAGCATAAGTAAAGATGGAGACAACAAATAAACTATTAGATAAAGGGAATGCAGATAATATATACAATGTATAATAAAGAATGAAAGGTTATTACAATTGAATAGTAAGACTTGGCTAAACAGTGCTGGTTGCTGGCCCCAATATATAATGAATATACTATACATTTGGTAATTGAAGAATTGTGACCAAGATACTCAAACTAGACAATTTCTTAATGTTCTCAAACCTGATCTTTGTATTTCAATTTCTTGTGTATTGTCTATTTTCATGCAGATACCGATGTATTTGTAATAAGCTAATATTGGCCTGGACAATTGAACGTCTGTCATAATTTAGACAAATCAAACAAAGTTATTTTAATTGATCCCTGTAGGGCAATTTTCTCCCTTTCTTGTCTCCATTGTTGGGTCAGAGGTCAGCCTCAGTAACAGCTTGATAGCTGGAGAGCTCAGAGCCTGGGGTGGATACTTGCCATAACAGGGACTTCTATTTAGACGGACAATCTTGTAGATTGGCATCTGCTATCTGTTCCACTCTGTCCTCTAAGACCAAAAGATAAAGCATGGTCTGACCTATATGCTGTGATTTAGGGTGTTCATGTTTTCCGTTAGAGATGGGCAATGGCTGAGTTCTGCATGACTCTATAGCATGTACATGTACTCATGCATGGTGGGTGCAGGTCCAGACTTGCCAGCTAGCTAACCGCTTTAGCTTTGTTATGGAGTATTTCTCAGGCTGACTGATTGTACTGCATACACTTATGTGTATGCAGTACAATGTGATGTATAGTGAGTCGTGATTATAAGGGGAACATTTGGCAGGCCCTAATTTGTCAGTGTTTTTTCACATTAAAGCAAAGCAGCATGTCAGTTGTAATTGATTAAGCAGCTCCATGCAGGTTTATATGAATTATTGTGCTTTACAATGCTGTGTGTGGAAGTCAGTAAACGCTCTGTAAGAACGTTGGGCCCTATGCCTCTTATTATTTACGGTTGATTCATTCAGCAAGAGTTATTTAAAGTCGGTTACTAGCTTAATAAAAGTCAACATAGTGGACGATAACCGGTGAACTGAACACACATTTGGGCTTTTTGCTATGCAAACCAATACTCTGTGGTTTAAGGGTTCAGTACTTTAAGGAAACCTGTGTCTCCTGTATTCACATCACACATGTTGACAAATGATATTCACAGTTTGAACCGTTTTGAGCATGTTAGTAGGGCTGCTCAATTAATCGTATTTGAATCGCAATTACGATTATGGCTTGCAACGATTACGAAAACAACGTAATCGAAATAAAATAATTATTTTTTTATTATTATTATTACTTTTAAAAAAAAACGTTTTAATTAAATTACATTTGTATTGGTTGAATTATACTTAAAGTTCAGGGTAATCAACTGTTAAAAACATACTGTTCAACATTTTGTTCTCCAATAAATGGATGTTTTCAAAGTAAATGGATAATCGTTTTTAATAATCGTGATATCAATTATTGACCCAAATAATCGAAATTATGATTTTTGCCATAATCGAGCAGCCCTACATGTTAGTGCAGAAAATCTGCAAAAAAAAATCTGTCTTAACAACCCGACTGTTTCTCTGTTTGAAGATGATGTGAACGAAGGTGATGCATCTTAAGAACAGATGCTGTCAGCTGTCAGTGCTGTGTGACTGGACTGGGTTGATTTGACTCTCAGCCTCCTTTAGGTTTTTCCTGTCATACTAACCTCTTGTCTTTGTGTGTGTGCAGGTGTGTGTCAGTGTGTGTGTGTCTTCTTGTGTATGCTGCAGTCCACAGAGACAAAGCCAGGGCTTAGCCGTGTCTCATGATTTATTCATAGTAAGAGTGGCTGTGCAGGTGTGTATATGCGCTGTTGTTGGTCTGTGTGTGCAGGATGCTTATCAGGGTTTTAAAACCTTCGGCATTACGATACAAGCTAATCAATTAAACTGATGGTATTAACATGTAGAATAGATATTTGGCTAGATGGAGAAACAGTGATAAGGGAATTGATGAATTTACACCTTTTTGTCTTTTTCACTCACCTGTCTCTTCTCTTCTTCCTCACAGGCAACCGGACAAACTGGTGGTGGTCTGGACGCGCAGGAGTCGGAGGAAATCCTCCAAGGTTTGTATTTGATGAGTTCCATTCTAAAACAATATAACTAAAATAAAGTTTCTCCCCTGCAACTTTAATGCTCTGTTCTTTTTGTCCCCCCGCCCTGCAGGCCCACAGCTGGCAGCCTGGCATCAAAAACCCCTACAGAGGAGTGGTGGTGTGGCCTGTCCCGGAGAACATAGAGATCACGGTCACACTTTTTAAGGTGGGCTACAGCCTTTTAAATTAACACTAACACACACCTTTATGTGTTAAGGTGGACCAGGGATGTTTATGAAACATCAGGGGCTTTATGCCGTTAAATAGCCCATTCACACCCTGTCTTAAAATCGGAGATATAGCAGCAATTGTTGAGTTTTACCTAAATGGATGACCCCCTAAAGCAGCATAATGTATTTCTCTTTTGATATATATTTTTAAAAACTATATAAAAGGGTGTTTGTTATAAACAAGTATAAGACGAACAATTTGAAGTGTAAATAAGAATTTATTTCTGAATGGAGTCTGCCAGGACTGTTGATGTTAAAGGAGTTGGGAGAGTATTTTAAGGTTCAAGGTTCTTTATTGTCAAACTAACATAGCTACAGAGTAATTATGTCGTTGAAAATCTTGGGTCACAGGCTTCTCCAACAATTCAAAAATGTATTTTAATGTATTTTTTGACTAAAAGGTCTGTGTACATGTGTATATGTACAGAATAACAGTTGTGTCTGTAAATGTCTGTGAGTGTACAGACAGTATCTGTCACTGTGCCTGCCTTACTTAAACATGCTGGCCTTGGAGCTGACAGGCTGCTTGGAGCTGAGTGTCCTGTTACCTCTCCGTGTCTTCACCAGACCTCCTGCCACACATACCGACGTACCTGCCTCTGCTTATAACTTATAAGGCATACTGTGTTGTCTGTTAAAAGTATAACCCCAATTTGTATGTGGACTGGTTCAGTTGGTAAGCTTCTCTTGCTCTGTTGTACAGTGTCCCTCTGTTCCGGGCTAACTTCCACTTCCTGTCCCAGAGGAAGTAATAAAGCTGTTTTTGTAATGAGACCCAAAGCCAAGCCACTGAAGGCACAGTTGAGCCACATCTGGTTGATAAAGCCACAAATTAAACAGCATTCCCTCTCCTTTATCAGATGCCCTTCAGTCTTTATTAGAAACGTTTACTTCCACTATAGTGCTCCAGTGAAAACTAAGTTATTTTCTGACCGTTGGGTGATACACACCACCCTGATTAGATATAAAGTGTTGTAGAGTTCAACTTCTCACATGGTTTGGTACTACTTACTTGCCATGTAAGGGAATACAAAGTAATGATATAGCAGACCCTGATGCAAGGCTTTTGACCATATGTCTCGCAGGTCCACCAGCTTTATGTACTAAGTTAAATAAAGTGCCCCTTTTAATTTAACATAATATTGCTTTATGCTGGTCTAAATCTGTACAAATGTAATAACCCACAGTTTAGATAAGTCTGCAGTGAGTCGACTGAATGTTGAAGCTAACAGTGGTTTAATGATGCTCTCATACCGCTCTCTGGCCTGAAGCGCTGCAGTGAAGACAGCTGAGCTCAGCAGAATTACAGCTGTTCCTCGGGGAGATGAACACCAGCAGGCAAGCCTTAGCTGGAACTTTTTACACGGCGAGAAAACACTGAATATGTAACGTAACTTTACTGGGAGCGCTCTGCAGACAGAATCGATCATAACAGAGACATAGTCCAGAAAGCAGAGCGGGCACTTTGCACCAGCCAAACCTTAGAAATCCATTTGGCTTGTTACATTTTACACATCTGCATTTTCCAGAACTGTAGAAGCTTAATCAAACCTTGTTATGTAGTGTGTGTTTACCAGCAGCATTACAACTCTGCAGACACCGTAAAGTGAGAAGACGTCAGGCTCGGTTGGCTTTAGCAGCAGTTTACGTGGCAGTGAAACAATGGAAGGATGAAGCAGCTGTATGAGTTGCTGTGTGTGTGTGTGTGTGTGTGTGTGTGTGTGTGTGTGTGTGTGTGTGTGTGTTTGCGTCCATGTGGGTGTTATGTTTGTCACAGGCGCAGTCAGACCGAAAGGCTGTCAGTGTTTGCGTGTGTAGGTGTTAAAGGTCCTTACACAGTACACACCAAGCCGATTTCGGCCGTAGATAGATGTCTGGCCGTCGATGAGCGTCCTGTCGCCCTTCTCAGATTGGTGTGTCCCGCCTCGTCGTGTCTTTTCAGCCACGCCGACACCTTCCGCCGACGATTCAACATGTTGAATCGGTAGGCTGTCGGTAAAAGGCCGCCGGCTAAAGAAATCTCTCTGATTGGCTGTTCAGTTTAGCGAATCAGTGCATGAGAAGCGAAACGGAAGTGAGGGACCCAAACAAACTATTAAGAAGGCTGAGATTTCATTGAACTCCAGCTCTCGACTCAGGTTCGGGAAAGCCCCGTGAGCTTCTCGCTGTAGAGAAAATGGAACGCACGCTATTTGTTGTTTGTTTATATCACGATGTCTGTTCTTCTCTCGGTTATCACGCAGTCTGTCTTCCGGTTGTTGCCTCTTTTGAATGACGAATACACACTACCGCCGCCTGCTGGTAAGGAGAGTTATTGCCACTCACGCATGCGCAGTTCGTACGTGCTACTTGGCCGTCGGCTGAAGTTTTTGCGGTGTGTTCCAGTGCGACTGTTGGCCAAGACGCAGAGACGCGAGGCGACGCAACAGTCGTGGCCCATCGGGACGTGTTCTTTGAACACGTGGCTGCAACAGCCGATTATACTCAGTATTGATTCATCACTTTGTTTGTAAAAGACAAAAATAAATGGCATCGCTTTAAGGATTCAAAGGCTTTATTGTTTTCTGCACAAGAGCTACAGAATCGTTTTTTTAGCCCTGAAAACTTAAAATCCCAGGCTCCACTAACAATGCAACATACAGTATCGCAAAATCATATGATTTTAATGGTTATCCCCAAGGTGTATCATTTGTGAACATTTGCATCAGAGACATGTTAGCAGCTATGTCCTTTTTTGCATTTTAACCTAATAAATGACCACACTAACAACCATATAACATGATTTAGTTGTTGGTGTTATTAAACTGGTTAAGCTGTGCATTGTGAATAAGCTAGTGTGCACAAGAGGAGGGGGTTGATTACATTATATTAGCATGTCTTTGTGTGTCGAGCAGTGATTTGTGGTTGCGTGTATGAGCTCCTGGAGGGCAGTGAAGGTCGCCTGTGCTCGGCTGCCTGCATTACTGTCTCCTCTCAACACCGCGCAGATATACAGGCAGGACATGAGACATCACAGAGGCAGTAATACAGTATATCAACAGAGACGGAGAGAAACATCCGTAGTTTTCTATATTTCTGGCTTCTCATTTAAATATTTGTGTATTGGTGTTCCTGTCCTGTTTCTTGCAGAAATCTAGTTTACAATCACATCTATGGTAAAACACACTTGCACAACATTTATACATAGTCAGTCAATTGATGTTGTCCTGGCAGAGTCAACATCTTTTTATGAATGAAAAGACACCTCATTAAATCAAAACATTTAGCACGTGTATGAAGGGAAACCAGGTCAGTGGGTGAGTGGAGCAGAGCAGATGCGATATCACTCAAAGCTGATTTATTTTTGTTGTTGCAGCTTTTGTGTTGGAAGTTTTCTGGCAAGGTTTTGATAATATAAACATTTCAATCAATTTCTTTAAGATTGAGCAATTGAGTGTTGCCTAAGACAGCCTAGATATATTTTTGTACGTGTTTTTTCATTCTCTATCAAATTACCATACTGTGGTTGCACTTCAATATTCTGTGTATCGGCATACAGTTCGGCAGCGGCTCAGTCAGTAGGGGGCTTGGACTGTGAGCCGTAGGGTTGCCGGTTCAAATCCCCAACCAGACCTAAATATGGAGAGTGGACTGCTACTTGGAGAGGTCCCAGTTCACCTCCTGCCCTGTCGTGGTGCCCTTGAGCAAGGCACCGGACACCCCCCTTCCCCCCTCACTCCCATTGCTCCCCGGGCGCTGTACAATAGCTGCCCTCTGCTCCTAGTACTAGACTCCTGGTACTAGGATGGGTTAAATGCAGAGAACACATGTCACTATGTGCTCTGCATGTGTGACCATTAAAGAGGGTTTCATCCCTCCCACTCTATTCTATTCTATCGTTTTAAAACATTGCTTTTTATATCGCCCTTGCAGGACCCCCATGCAGAGGAGTTTGAAGACAAAGAGTGGACATTCGTCATTGAAAATGTGAGTACCATTTTGTGTTTTCTTTAACATTCAGAGGGGGGGAAAGGGTACCGTATGATTAGATGCCTTCCTGAAAGGCATTTACAATGACTGATGGTGACAACCTTTATGTAAAACACACATATAAATCTGCAACCTCAGCTGTTTTCTGGGTGAATCCTCTTTGTATAACATGTGCAGGTTCTGCCTCCTTGTGGTCATGCTATGCTATTACATGCCTCTCTCTGTGTGGAGTGTAACCCTCAGTTCAAACTACATGTGTCTACTTTCATCATGTTGGCATACATGCTAAACCACAGTGAGTTTTAAGTCAGGTGTGTGTTTGTGGGTGAGTTTGTGGTATTATCAGCCTGCATACATATTAGCAATTGGAACGGCCACTTCCTGAGGTCAAAAACGTTGTTACTCATCCACCAACAAGGGCTGGCTGTAGTTATGTATCCATTTATATAGTCACTCATTTATTTGTTCAACAACATTTTTACAATTTAACTTATAATGTTTTCTTAAATGTCGGTTATCTATCACACTGCTGTTCAAGGCAACAGAAGCAGAGGGAGAAATCACTGACTGTTTGCAAGGCAAGGACAAACACATGCAATGCAGTATAATATAAAAACTAGGGCTCACAGTGAATAATAAAGCGCAGGGAAGGAGAAGAGAAAGGTGTTGATGGAGCAATTTGCTAAATGGAAGGGATGGATTGAGTGAGGAGGGAGAAAAAGAGAGGAAAGTGTACCAGTGGCCAGTGATTAGCTGTTTTATACATCTGCTGGAACCCATTTTGTGATATGTTGTGCTTGAAAGATACTCATAGATAGATAGAATGGATGGGATGAAACCCTCTTTAATGGTCACACATGCAGAGCACACAGCACACACATAGTGAAATGTGTTCTCTGCTTTTAACCCATCCTAGTACCAGGAGTCTAGTACTAGGAGCAGTGGGCAGCTATTGCACAGCGCCCGGGGAGCAATGGGAGTGGGGGGGGGAAGGGGGGTGCCTTGCTCATGGGCACCACGGCAGGGCCCAGGAGGTGAACTGGGACCTCTCCAAGTAGCAGTCCACTCCATACTCCATATTTAGGTCTGGTCGGGGACTTGAACCGGCGACCCTACGG
The DNA here is from genome assembly GCF_902827175.1 of Gymnodraco acuticeps. Classification (NCBI taxonomy): domain Eukaryota; kingdom Metazoa; phylum Chordata; class Actinopteri; order Perciformes; family Bathydraconidae; genus Gymnodraco; species Gymnodraco acuticeps. The sequence goes on from NW_022989931.1 coordinate 159,262, forward strand.
CTCACAGTCCAAGCCCCTACTGACTGAGCCCCTATTGACTGAGATGAACAAGGCCATTGTACCACACATTAGCCTTTCTTGTTTATCTCTTGGTAGAAATGTGTAGTTATTCCAAAATGATTCGCTAGTGTGTGTCTACACTGTGTCAGTGCTGTGATGTGGTTTTCTCCTAAACTCAGTGTTATTGGAGGAAAAACACTTCTGCACACCCAAGTGTCTCTCCACTGGTTTTGATGGAGATAAATTGGATGATAATTGATTTTGCCTTATTAGAGCAGAGGTCACGACTTCCCACAAGCAGGGCCTTTTGACCTGGTGGGGTTTCACTTCAGCAGGTTGCCCCCCCCCCCCCCCTGCTGGATGTACACTGAGACACATCACAGCCTCCCACTTCAGTGCAATTCCTTGAATTGACTGGTCAACGTTTTGAAAAAGCCCATTGTGCATGATTACTAATGAAGTCTTTAGCATGTCTGTCACACGGTACGACTGTTACTGAGAAATGCAAGCCTCGACACGCCTTGCTTAAACTGTCGTTATGGTAAGAAGTGAAGAATGTCATTCACCATTAAGGAATAAACAGTTGTTACCTGTGGTTTGTTTTTGCTGGCATGCAAGTATTATTCATTTTGTAGCTGTCTTACACACTTAAAGGTGGGGTAGGTAAGTTTGAGAAACCGGCTCGAGATACACTTTTTGTTATATTCCATGGAATGCTCTTAACATCCCGATAGCAATGAATATCTGAAGTGCTTTGACAAAAAATCCATACAAAAAAGTCACCTCTGGAAGCCGTGGCGCTGTAAAAAGCACGACCAATCATCTGAGCCGGCCCGGCTAAAGTAACTGGATGGCCTACCTGCCTGTCAGCCTTCCATCTGTGCACAAGCTTATCTCGTGCCCTCATTGGTCATGTGTGTGTTGGAGGAGGGGCTCTGTAAGGAAGTGGCAGATTTTTTCCGGCTGTGTATTTTCAAATTCTAGCGCACTCGAGCTGGTTTCTCCAAAATTACCTACCCCACCTTTAAGTAACATGTATTCTATAATTCTTGCGAAACATTAGTTAGTTTGTTAGAAACTTTACTGACTTCACGTATTCATGTATTACAAGTAAGAAAACGTTAAAACATGGGGAGAGCTTGGAGTTCGATGATTTGCAGTCAAATGAAAGATAAATGGGTCTATTATAAACAGTCTGAAACGAGGAAATTCAGCAAGGACTGGGGTCAGGATGTGGCACTTTGAAATGTATTATTTGTATGTATCTACTTTAACTTATTAGGGACACATTACAGATTCATGGCCCAAGTTTTAGAGGGAAATGGATGGGAGAAATGAGATGTCCACTTTGACTGGAATGAATCGTTAGACCGTGGCATTTGAAGGGGTTATTTAAGGGAATAGGATGAGCAAAGAACTCTTAAATGAATACTCAGAGCTGATGGACTTCAGAATGCTTTGATGTGAGTCACCAGTGATCAGCAGGGACAGACCTCTGAGACTCCTCCACTCTTTTTTAAGAATGCAGCAGAGTTGGCTGAGTGCTCGGCCCCTGTCACTTTCTGTACACGTCAAGCTCAAAGGCACGACAGCAGCACACACCGCTCTACCTTTCTCTCTTTGATAGAAAGCTGAGAAGACAAGCAGGTCAGCCGGTGCTCTCCGGACAGAGCGTGGGAAGAGAGCGAAAAGAGAGCAAGAAAGGGAAGAAAAAGTCAAGTTTGTGGGTTTGCCTGTGTCTCTGCATACCTGACTAATGACAGAAAGATCAAAGCCACAGCAGAACCCTGACAGCAGGAATGGAGAGCAGAGAGGAAAGGAAGAATGTAGGGAAGGAGGAGAGGAGAAGGCAACCGTATACCCACACACTGTGATGAAGAGGGAGGGCAATGATGAGATGATGGCCACAGAAAGATGATGTGATTAAGGTTGAAGGAAATGGAAAGCAGGTGTATATAATGATTGCTTTAGGAGTTTATTTTCTCCATTTAGTTTAATTAGTTTCTTCTATGAGATGACTTTTATTTCTCCACCCCTCTTCATAAAAATTCTCACATCTCAAGCTTTCTTATTTTGCTCATAACTCTAGTGTCACAGGTATCATGTCAAAACAGTGGCTCAAAGTCTTGACCTCTTTGTCTCAACATGTTTTTTTAAAAGTGTGATTTCAATCTTTTTGCCTAGGCGTAATACCTTTGAGGTAGGTTTGAGAACTAGACAAATGCATGCATGGAAGATTGCAACTTTTTTAATGAAAGTATGACTTTTTTCCTACATAATTACACTTAAAGGTCGGGTAGGTAAGAATGGAGAAAGCAGCTCGAGTGCGCTAGAATTTGAAAATACACAACCGGAAAAAAATCTGCCCCTTCCTTCAGACTTCCTTACAGAGCCCCTCCTCCAACACACACGAACGCGCACATGACCAATGAGGGCACGAGATAAGTTTGTACACGAGATGGAAGGCTGACAGGCAGGTAGGCCATCCAGTTATTTTAGCCGGGCCGGCTCAGATGATTGGTCGTGCTTTTTACAGCGCCACGGCTTCCACATATGAATAGAAGAGGGAGGTGGTTAGAGACGGAGAGAGAAAGGAGAATGAAGAGGGATTGAGGAATGCCTCTAATGCAGAGTTGCTCTGATGGCAGCAGATGAAAGGAGGAGAGTCACAAACCAACCAGCCCTTAAAAGGTCTAATCCTAACTGGGAGTGGGACTAACCTCCTGCTAGCTCACAGGCCAAACACAACACAAAAGAACAGCAATATTGCAGAGGTTCAACAACATTAATGAAACCTCCAGATATAAAAGCTCCACACCAAAGCGCCAACAGGCTTAATGATAGTCACCCTGACCACAAATAAAGATCACCCTTCTCCTTAACACTCCCTCAGCCTCCCAACAGGGTCACACTGGACCTAAATGTTTATTTATGTCATTACTATGTGTGCTCCGTTTAACCACATGACACACACATTTATATTAAACCCATTAAACAATGTCCAAAAAGGCAAGACATATTTAATGAATATATTAACAGGGAAGCCTTAAAAGCCTTTTTGCAGCATGGACATGAGGGAAATTGACATACACACATCTTTAGGCTGAGATCTAGTCTACGATGAGAACCTGTGCAAACACTGGGATGCAACTTATAATGATATTGCTGTTATGGATCAATTTGTTTTATTTTAGATTTAAAGGTAGGGTAGGTAAGAATGGAGAAAGCAGCTCGAGTGCGCAAGAATTTGAAAATACGCAGCCGGAAAAAATCTGCCTCTTCCTTCAGACTTCCTCACAGAGCCCCTCCTCCAATACACACGAACGCGCACATGACCAATGAGGGCACGAGATAAGTTTGTGCACAGATGGAAGGCTGACAGGCAGGTAGGCCATCCAGTTACTTTAGCCGGCTCAGATGATTGGTCGTGCTTTTTACAGCGCCACGGCTTCCACAGATTAATTTTTGTTATTTATTTATTGTCAAAGCATTTCATGTATTCATTGCTATCGGGATGTTAAGAGCATTCCATGGAATATAACAAGTGTTTCTGACGTGAATTACCTACCCCACCTTTAACAAGGACTTCGATATTTAGGCTGAGCCTCTTGTCCTGATACCGCTATAGTGTTTGGTCTTCTTCTGGTTTTTAGTCTTAAAGTTGAATGCTGCTTTACGCATATTATCACAGAAAGTGCACATGCAGTGACAGCGTCCATACATAGACACATGAAATAAAAACAATTTGTTATTCTCAGCTTCACCGACAGTACATATTTAATTGTGTTAACAGTAAAGCTACTATACATATTATTTTCAAACTGAATGAGTTATGTTTCAGGCCCAACAACATCCAGTGTGCCATATGTCGATGGCTCCTGGTTTCTGAGCAGAAATTAATGAAATATATTAAATGACCACAAGAGGGCAGTCTACCCTAACATCTGTGAAATCCCTTTTCAAATATGCACAGATAAATCTGTTGGATCCCCCACTTATGTCACCGAGTGTTTGACTGTGTGTCAATAGGAAGGGTATCTTAGTGTGCCTGTATGTCTGTGTTACTGTGTGAGTGATGAAAGCTGTATCCAAAACATATTAGAGGATTGTGTTCATCTCGCCATATTTTCTCCTCACTTTGCATGAGTGTATAGCCAGTTCAGAGCTCCCAGCTCACACTCCCCCCTCCTTACTGGTATCTAAGCTAATATAAAGTCAGGAAGGATGAATGAATGTGGCACTGCTCTGAGCAGGAGGTACAGAAGAAGAGGTGAGTTCTCCTGACCCCTCATCAGACGGCGCTGGAGAAAGGGGAAGAATACGCCATTGTGCCCGAGCGCCGGAGATGATGAAATTCAAGATCCCCGCGCTGTGGCTTCGTCTTAATCTGGGGGCCCAACCTCGCACTAGGCTAATCCCTCCCCGTCGAATTACTGGCCCTGGTTTGATTGTATTTTGTCATTGAAAATGGCAGTGTCAAACACTACCTTTTTCTCTCCTCTATTTGTTCGTCTGCCAAGGCGAATCGCATAATCAAAAGATGGAGAGAGAGAGCGAAGAAGAGGAAGTGGAGAGCTGGAAATGGCTACACAGTAGTATCTCTAAATTGCATGCTACCCTTGCCTTTCACCCTTTTTCAAATAGGACGCGTATTATCAAAAAGGTGGGCAAATTGAGAGTCAAAAGATTGGACGGCTATATTTGAAGCCATTGTGCTGACAGGCTCTTTTGTGTGGGTGTATGTGCATGTGGGCGGGTTCATGTGTGTATGTGTGTGTATTTTCTCTGCGTTTGCATATCAACTAAAGCTGGAGATGGTAGACCAACTTCCCTCATCTTCAAAGCTTTGTGGGAGGATTTAAATAACGCACACATTCACACACTGGACTGTTGTATTTAAAGTGAGAAGCTATCATGTCTGAATACATTGAATATACACTGATACACACTCCAAGCCCCCCCTCCGAACTCACTCTCTCCAAGTCACACTCAACCTTTTTTTCCCTCGCATTACATAAGTGTCATTCAGAAATATAGGTGTATACATAGCTGCTGCTGACAAATCATTGTTTACACTGTTTGACAGCCTGTCGTTACATGTTTCCATATAGTGAATCTGTTTTAAAATGGTCCAATAAGAGACTCATGGCTTTTAATCACCTCTTTTCAATACTCATAACCTACACAATAATAGAGTAGTTAAAGATCACATCTTTTCTTTGCCTAGTTTGAATCAAATGTAATGTTCTGATGTCCGAGTGTAGGCTGTGTGCAAAACCGTCCACTTGTATACAGCATGTAAAGACCTGTGTTTGACTATTTGAACCACATACAGTATATTTAGCATATCTTTTATCATGGTTTATGGAAGTCTGTCACCCTTTCCGCCATGTTAGTTTTTCTTTCCCCTTCTCCTTCCTCTTTTCCATTCCTCTCCGAGTTGATGTCCGGTCTATTGTGGACCACATCCAACTCCATTAAGGCCGTTTCCACGCCACAATCCTCCCACTTACGCACACTCATACAGTCACACAGTGTCACATAGTCATCTCACGGCACACACAGTGAAAAGCCACCACACACACAGGCCGGCCCACCTCCATCACCTTTACACACACCCTCTCTGAATTGTGCCCACAGCCATGGTGTGTGTGCGCCCCCCCCCCCCTCTTCACCTCTCTGTCTGGAACACATTACGTAGGCCAGTGGCTTGTGAGCGCTGACTGGGCCTCGGGGAAGAAAAACACAATTATTTCAGCCCTTGGCTATTCACGCAAAGGTGACAAAAGCTGGTATGAAGTATGAAATCCCCAAAGTTTCTCCCGTGCCGAGGCCGACAAATTGGGATTAATTTGCGCTCGTGTGCACGCATGTGTCTCCAAAGTTTTCACCTTTTGCTCGTTTCTCATTTCTTAAATAGTTTGGCGAACTCAAAAGGCGTAATTTATTTTGTTCGGAAGAAATGTGTGTGTTCATTCTAAATAATATATGCATTATAGTTTAAAACTGGATGTAAATGCGTGTGTGTGTGTGTGTGTGTGTGTGTGTGTGTGTGTGTGTGTGTGTGTGTGTGTGTGTGTGTGTGTGTGTGTGTGTGTGTGTGTTGTGTGTGTGGTGTGTGTGTGTGTTGTGTGTGTGTGTGTGTGTGTGTGTGTGTGTGTGTGTGTGTGTGTGTGTGTGTGTGTGTGTGTGTGTGTGTGTGTGTGTGTGTGTGTGTGTGTGTGTGTGTGTGTGTGTGTGTGTAGGGAGGCGGAGGGATTTCTCGTATGGGATCACACATTCACACACGCTTCCCAAATTAATTTAATCTAATTAATCGCCCTGAGGAGAGGCAACAGATGCTGCTGATTACCCCCCACGCTGGGACCCCTCCCTACGCTGGCACATACACACTGCCACAAAACACACAGTGAGCTGGCATTAAGCACACACACACAGACTATTACAACACTAAAAGCTGCCATTTCCTGTCACTGCACAGTTAAAATGTATTATTTTTGTTCATTGAAGCACATACGGTATTATGGGCTGAATAAGAAAATGATTGCACACACAACATAGAGCAAATTACACTGCAGAATTAAGCCCCAAGACAAAAAAATCAGCTATGTAAAATGTGTGTGTGTGTATCTTGCTGTGTGTAAGTCTATGGTGGTGAGAAGCTGCACTTGTGTCTGGAACATTGTAGTTGTGTGTTAGGGTGCTCTGTCTGTGTGTGAGTGTGTGTTGTAGGTGGCTGTGGAGGCCGGGTGGTCCCTCCTGTCGCCCTAATAGGCTTACTGGCCCCCTAATCCACACCACCCCGTCACATGGCTGGTCTGCTGACTAACTGCCACCACCGCCGTGAGGTGTGTGTGTGTGTCTAACTATGTCTCTGTGCAGGTGTCGTATTTGTATGTGACCATATCCGAATCTGAGTGTGTGTGGGGTGGTGTCCATGTGGGAGAGTGTGTGTCAGCCCAAGCATTTGTATAGTAAACTCATCTATTTATGTTTTCTTTCAGCACACACATTCATACACTCCCTGCCCTGCAGAGCCTTTATCGCTTGGCACACATCATATCTTCTATCTGTGTGTGTGTGTGTGTTTTTCGCTTACATGCATGTGTTTGTTAATTAACTGATTAAACTGTTGCCCCTGATGGTGTGCAGCTTTGCTTCTGTGCTTGCGTCATCTTTTTCACATTGTGTCTCTGTTTATTTGTTTGTGTGTGTGTACGTGTAGCTTTGTGTTTAGTCTCTCTGCTTAACTGTTGTATCTCTGCCCTGTTTATTCTTACGTCTCTCGTCCTTGTGTTCTGCTACGCCCCCTGCATGCTGCGTGTGAAAGAGACATATGTTTGCAGCGTGTGTGTGTGTGTGTGTCACTGGCATACATCTGTGTGTGTGTGTCTTGTCTTTTACGTTTGCATGTGTGACTTTGTATTTGTGTGTCTCGTCCCACTGGTCCAGGTTGTGACCTCGACTTTCATCTCCTTAGTCTTCGGCTCCTGCAGCCCGCTGCGCTGCGCTCCCAGCCAACAACACAGCAGATGTCACCACACACTGCAGCAAACACACACACAATCATACGTACACTCTCACACACAAACGGTATATAATCTCATACACAGACACATCCTGTTGCACACACGCACATTGATACACACACATGCAGAGTCTAGACAGGTTTTTGTTTTGCCTCATACAGTGGGATGTTTGACCCCAAAAATAAACACCTGGGAAACATCCGTATTTCCACCTGTGCTTCCTTCACATGACAGTCTGAGTTTGTGTGTGTGTTTTGACTTGAGATCAGATAATACTATGTTTTCAATATGTTGGCCAAACTTGATTGGAGTTTAATGCATCGCTCCACTGTGAGAAATACACTTGACACACAAAGGTGTTCTCTTTTTATGTCTCAATCTTCCATTTTGTATAATAATTTATAAGAGCCACAGTCCTGATAAATCGTTAAATATTTAGTAATTGTGTGTTAGTGACTACCACGCCCTCTGTTATCTCTGAGCTCGTCACTCCGTTGCTTCACATCCTGCCACCTCGGTCCGCTCTAATCAGACACTTCCTCCGCCCTCTTCGTCCTCATCTCACCTTGTTTTGAAGTCATGTCAGACAGTTGTGGTGAGACGTGAGGCCGATTTGGACATCAGCAGCGGAACAGTTATTATCTCCATCTCTCGGTTATTTATTTTTTCTCTGAGCGACTTAAGATGGCTGCTAGCGATGGAGCCAGGCCTGTGTGGCCCGCAAAACACTGTCCCCTGCAAATCCCCCTGTTTATCCACAAGCTTGACCCGCCAGGCCTGCGTGGGTGGGTCGTTGGCTCGGTAGGATCTGCACAATGTGTGTGTGAGTGTGTGTGTTTGTGGGTGGTGGTGGAGAAAGAATATGTGTGGAGAGGTTTGTGATGAACTCCGGTTAAACTTGTGAGCAGGGTGACTCGTTTGACATTATCTCGTCAAGATCCGCTCACAGGGAAGTGTGTTTGTGCGTATGAGCATTTTATGAACACACACACACACACACACACACACACACACACACACACACACACACACACACACACACACACACACACACACACACACACACACACACACACAGAGAGAGTGACTGGCAATCTGAGGCGACTGCTCTGCTAAGTGGCAATGAATAGGGTCTTGTGATGTGCTCTGATGCCAGCGCTAAGCTAGCCACTGACAGTTAGACTGATCCCCACACATGTCTCTGTCTCTGTTTGGGATATAAATCTGTACCGCACCCACACAGGAACGGGTCAAGAATTCGAAGGTGTCTTGCTGTAAAGGCTTACACCCATAGGTGTTGAGGAGATGTGACGAAGGACACATTTCCTCTATGGGAGAGATTCTCATATCGAATGTCTCAAAGTTTGCTTACACATGTTTTTAAGCAAAAGTGAATCTATGGAAAGGACGCAGAATCTGGAACACATGGATTGACTTTATCTCACTTGTTTTGATAGTCTTAAGAAAATCTAGTGTTGAGGCCTATGGAAACAGTATAGTGACCTTTGCCCCCCTTATCTATTGTTGTTTACGAGTCACTTTGATCTGCCAACTAAAGGTTATGCTGCTGTCATAAAGGATATGGCTCATCCACAGTGTACACATGTGGATATTAAAGGAAGCAGTTTGTGTGAGTGTTTTTCACATGTCGATGCCATACACAGAATTGGGGAACGCTATTGTTCTTTCTTGGAAAAGAAATTTCAAAGAACAAGCGCTCACCCTTGCACACACACACACACACATGCACACACACTAAGGCACACCAGCTCCTTATCCAATCCCTCCACTAATTCCCCCTTGGTAGAAGGTGTTCATTGTTTCTCTTTCATTCTAATCTCTCCCTCTCCTTTTTTTAAAATCCATATTAGATTCTCTTTGAGTTGGTCACAATCAGAGGCACTGGTGCAGAGCATCACCCCTGCTAATGCTCTTTGTCTCCCCAGATTTGTCACTTAGCATGGAGAGTACACCTTTGTCATGGAGCGGGCTGGGAGAGAGGCAGACTCTCACTCGGGGCAATTGTTTCTTGTCACAGGCCATCTTAACCCTCCTCCCCCTTAAGCAAATCAGCTTTGCTCTGGATTAGGGTCCTATCATAGCTCTGTCAGATCTCAGCAGCCTGCCTAAAAACAAACAGATCTGTAAAGTGAGAATTGAGTGGATGCTTAGATTTACATTCCCAAAAGTCCCTGTGTTGTCTTCACCTGGAAATCATCAGTCGATATCTCTGGAGTAAAGACGACTGAGATCTTTGGGGAAGTTTATCAACCAAACCCTTAAGCTTCTTAGCATCCTGTTATCTAGTAGTGATGCTAAAAACGGGATGAGTAACACGATACATTGTTAGGAATTTTATTGCAACCTTACCTTACCTAACCTTGCCTTGTATGGCTTTGCCTGGCCAACAGTTGCTTTATCAGAATTGAGAGGGTGAAGTGAGTATACATGGAAGAGAGTACTCCTGGGAAGGCTAAGTCCATGTTTTCCCCCTTTAATCAGTATGCACTTTCTTACACTATATTAAAGGTGGGTTAGGTAACTTTGGAGAAACCAGCTCGAGTGCGCTAGAATTTGAAAGTACACAACCGGAAAAAATCTGCCACTTCCTTCAGATTTAGCCGGGTCGGCTAAAATGATTGGTCGTGCTTTTTACAGTACCACGGCTTCCACAGATGACATTTTTTAATGAATTTTTTTGTCAAAGCACTTAAGATATTCATTGCTATCAGGATGTTAAGAGCATTCCATGGAATATAACAAAAAGTTCATCTCGAGCCGGTTTCTCAAACTTACCTACCCCACCCTTTAATCACTTTTTTACTACTAAGATTTAGTGTTCTCATTAGTTTGTACATGCTGGAGCTTATGTTCTCGGGTTCATAGCAACAAAAAAGATTTGTCGGACACACACACACACACACGCACACACACACACACACACACACACACACACACACACACACACACACACACACACACTTTATGCACTCATATGTCCAACTTTCTACATTTACACACAAGGACACTGGACATGCACACACATCTACACTGCTGTCCGCCACTGTGGTGAATGTGCCGTTCTGATATCTGAACGGCTGCTTCATGCAGGAGGAGTAATCAACCGCAGATACATTAGGTTTTGTGTGTGTGTGTGTGTGTGTGTGTGTGTGTGTGTGTGTGTGCGTGTGTGTGTGTGGTGTTATTGGCCATTTTAGGCCTCTGATGGCCGGAGATGGGGAAATCGTGGGAAAAGTGATGAGCAGACACTTCATAGACCAGGGATGAATTCCTGCTATAATCCCGTCGACCTCTCTCTCTCACTTTCTCTCACTCTCTCTCTCCCTCTTTGCCTCGTCTTTCTTTCTCCATCACCCCCTCTTCCTCATTTTCTCCATCTTTCCCTCTCCCTTCTTTCCTCCCTATCCATCTCCTTGATTTCCACCTCTCTGTCTTTCATTTTCGTCTTCTCCACCCTTCTCTCTTTCCATTTCTTGACCACCCACACCCCCCTGTGTCCCTCTCTCCAGCAGAAGTGCAGAGCCAGGGCTTTTGCCTGCTGGTAATTTATTTTCCCATTAGCCCCCTGTCTGAAGTGCATGCTCTAGGTCTGAGTGTGTGTGGGGGCACTGAGGGGCCGCCCAAAAGAAAAACCCAGAGTGTCGACGAGAGGAGGGCACCCTGGACTCACTGATAAGGAGAGGGTGAGGCAGGGAGGGAGGGACAGAGAGGTTATGAGATACAGGCTTGGTGTCCATCCAAGCATTTTTACAACTAATTAGAAAAGCTAAGAAAAAAGGCAGATTTTTGTTGAACTTTTTCTGCTGTTGAAATGATTTGCAGATAAGTCAAGAGAATTGAGATTATTAATTCAACTTTTTGTCCTTTATCAAACAAATATGCCAAAGATATGCTGGTTCCAGCGTCTCAGTACGGAGGATTCACGTGTTTCCTCGTCTTATATGACATTACACTTAATTTATTTGAGGTTTTCGACAGTTGGTCGAACAAAACATCACTTTAGGCTCTTGAAAAGGATGATGTGCCTCTCACTATTTTCTGACTTTGTATTAACTTAAGAGGTGGGGTAGGTAATTCACTTCAGAAACACTTGTTATATTCCATGGGATGCTCTTAACATCCTGATTGCAATGAATACATTAAATGCTTTGACAATAATAAATACATAACAAAAATGTATATGTGGAAGCCGTGGCGCTGTAAAAAGCACGACCAATCATCTGAGCCGGCCCGGCTAAAGTAACTGGATGGCCTACCTGCCTGTCAGCCTTCCATCTGTGCACAAACTTATCTCGTGCCCTCATTGGTCATGTGCGTGTTCGTGTGTGTTGGAGGAGGGGCTCTGTGAGGAAGTCTGAAGGAAGAGGCAGATATTTTCCGGTTGTGTACTTTCAAATTCTAGCGCACTCGAGCTGGTTTCTCCATTCTTACCGACCCCACCTTTAACTCTAAAATAAAACAAATTGATCCATAACAGCAATATCATTATAAGTTGCATCCCAGTGTTTGCACAGGTTCTCATCGTAGACTAGATCTCAGCCTAAAGATGTGTTTATGTCAATTTCCCTCATGTCCATGCTGCAAAAAGGCTTTTAAGGCTTCCCTGTTAATATATTCATTAAATATGTCTTGCCTTTTTGGACATTGTTTAATGGGTTTAATGTAAATGTGTGTGTCATGTGGTTAAACGGAGCACACATAGTAATGACATAAATAAACATTTAGGTCCAGTGTGACCCTGTTGGGAGGCTGAGGGAGTGTTAAGGAGAAGGGTGATCTTTATTTGTGGTCAGGGTGACTATCGTTAAGCCTGTTGGCGCTTTGGTGTGGAGCTTTTATATCTGGAGGTTTCATTAATGTTGTTGAACCTCTGCAATATTGCTGTTCTTTTGTGTTGTGTTTGGCCCGTGAGCTAGCAGGAGGTTAGTCCCACTCCCAGTTAGGATTAGACCTTTTAAGGGCTGGTTGGTTTGTGACTCTCCTCCTTTCATCTGCTGCCATCAGAGCAACTCTGCATTAGAGGCATTCCTCAATCTCTCTTCATTCTCCTTTCTCTCTCCGTCTCTAACCACCTCCCTCTTTTCTTGTCTAAAGTCTCCCTCCTGGCAAACACAGAATAGAGAAACTGTGATGCCATTAAACACATCAGCAGAGATTGGCATTGTGCATTTGTTTTCCAGGTTGTGATGAGTGCATTGTAGCAAATAAAGAAACAGCAATGCACAATATGTTTTTTTTATAAGCCAATACCGATAACCAAAACCATAACTGTTCATTTCAAAATGTTTGTGTTTTAAAAGCCTAATAAAAATAAGTTGAAAACCTTGATATTTACCTGATGGTAAGAAAGGCTTACATGTAGCAAAGGTTGATGATTTACAATTCCATAAACAATTTTAAATGAGATACTTTTGTTAATTCATCAACAAAAAAGCAAAAAACGTATCTCGCTTAGCTTAGCTACATGTTGTCTTGCAAAGTACATCGAAACAACTCTAGAATCAATCTCTATGTTTTATAGACAATTGCCTGGGAATTGTCATATGCAGATTTGAATGTGTTTATGGAGCCCTCTCCAATGAGGTCAGGCGCAGCAACACAATCGTTACTCTTTGAGCTACTATACTTGTATTTGATGTCATGCTTCTTTCTAAAGGACACCGGAGAATGAGTCCCGTTTGCTCAGGCTTTGTTGGATTTTTTTTGCATTTTTAAAAAAATTGTTTGTCAACAATGAGTCTGCTTCCTTAGGCGCTTTCACACTGCGGTACTTTTCCCACAAAGGTTCATGTGAACTTAGTTCATGTGAACTCTTTAGTTCGCATGAACCAAGTACAGATCGCGTTCACACCGCAATGAGTCCCAGAGAGTGGATTAGGCAAATGAAGCCGCTGACGTCACTTGTTCTTCTTCTGCTTTGGGTTTACTGGCAGGCCGCAAACCACTTCACGGCGTATACTGCCGCCCAAAGTCCCCGGCCGGAAGTCCCCGGAGTTAGGGACTGGCTTCAGTAGAAGCTGCTGGGACTCCCAGCAGCTTCTACTGAAGCCTTCCGAGTAAATCGCCAGAACGCCGACACCTCCTCATCTCCACCACTCCCATGTTTTATTTTGTGTTGCCATAAGTTAGTCTCTCTGTGTTTCTGCGCTGGGCTAATGCTAATGCTAATAATGCTAATGCGAGGATAATAAAATGGCGGCTTCACAAAACTTTTTGGGAGTTTTGCGGGGCGTGGTTTGCAATCCTTCCAGCCAATCAGAAATGTAGCTCTTTTCTCACAAAAGAGCCGCTCGAAAGTCCCTGCTCTCTAGCAGGGACTTTCGTGGGGGTAAAAAGGTTCACATGAACTAATTTTAGTACCGGCTCTTTTTGGTGTGAACGCGATAAAAGAGTTCACGTGAACTAAGTTCACATGAACCTTTGTGGGAAAAGTACCGCAGTGTGAAAGCGCCTCTTGTATCCTGAGTTGTGGGCCTGTACAGTTCCTGTATCTGGCAGTAGTCACACACTCTTCTGTCCCATATCCAGTTTCCTAATACAAAAAGACTCCCTCTCTGGAGCTCAGTGTCATTTTAAACCATATTCAGCCAACACTGCAGCACACACTGTGCTGTAATCTGCCGCCCTGTCCCTTTAAAACAAGCCTAATCCTGCTCTTGTTGTGACTAATCTTCTCTCTTCACTCTCTTACTTCTCTCACTTTCCCTCAACTGTTTGTCAACCTTGTCGTGTTTTGTTGTTCCCGCCCCCCCGGGGATGAGGTGGTGGTCAGCGAAAGATGTTTCCATTTTGTGGGGTTTAAGTTAAATCTGATCCACAATGTGGTTCTAGTGAAGAGAAATCCTGTGATCCTTTTTTCTATTTGTGTGTGTGAGAGAGAGAGAGACTGTGTGTGTGTCTGTGACAATACACGTAAAACCCATTTGCACAGTTCATTCCATTATTAAAACCATTGTCATTGTAATTCACATAACTGCAGTGATAGTATTGCATGCCTTTTATGTTCATTGTTGCCTTTTAAAATACACAGTGCTCGGGGAGAAAAATAAATCCTCACATATAATAGTAGCAGATGAATAAATTGGTCTTAATCTGAATGTGTGTGTGTGTGTTTATAACGCCTATAGTGCGGTATTCATAGGTGGTATGTAAAAAGGCCCGCCTTATCAGTTATCAGGGGAGGCCAAATTGACACAGAGGAATCACTCCATTGTGTGCGGATTTCAAAGAGAGATGTGAGCACATTGGATGTCTCCATTTCCAATAACTGTGACCTTGAGGCAAGAGGAATAGCACTGTGCCCCCCCCCCCCCATCCACCTCCAATCTGCTGACTGCTGAATCCAACCACAGCCAGCTGATTTTGGGAGTCGGGCGGAGGGCTAATCGGTGCTACCTCAGGGTTATTCTATAGGGTAAATTGAGTTAGGCTTTATTTTTCTGATATGTGTGAATACAAATTACAAAGGCCTGTGTGCACGTATTTGAATCCCCTGTGTCCATACTGTCCGCTTTGAGGGTTATACTTTGTTGCTCGTAACTTTACTATAAACATATTTTATAAATAAAGAGAAAGAAGACGTTAAATGAAAGTAAAACAGCAAAATGTAGCCAGATTTTTGTATTCATCTACCGTAATTCTGCTCCATGCAAATCACTTTTACCTCATGGCATTTCTGATAGAGTACAACATCAAGTATGTGACGTTTCCACTGAAGTCCTCACGTAGTCTGTAGAAACTGACCTCTGTTTGTCCCTTTCAGCCAGTTTAGGATTGTTTTTTGTTTTGTGGCAGCAGGCTTAAGTCCGATAGTCATCTGTTTCACGTGGATCCAGTGATTCGCCACTTATCATCATGGTTGTAATACCACTGTCTTTATCTTTTAACTTCCTCAACAATATACTAAACATCGCCACACACTCGCTTTAGTTATTGACAAATCAGTTGTGCCAAGACCTGTTGCCGACAATGGCACGAACACAACAGTGCAAGATGAACTCATATCTGCCAGCCCCTCCAATGACACTAAACGGTTGGGAACTTGGTGGGTACAAGAAAATAATGTTGATTTGTAAGAAAGAAGTGATAGTGTATGGATCAATATGGAGCATTGACCATGCCAATGAGAAACCAATTGACTGGTGACCTGTGTGATAAAGCCATTAGATGATTGGCTTGTACTTTTTGTTCATCATGTTCTTACGCTGGCAAACTGTGTGTGTGTGTGTGTGTGTTGTGTGTGTGTTGTGTGTGTGTGTGTGTGTGTGTGTGGTTGTGTGTTGTGTGTGTGTGTGTGTGTGTGTGTGTGTGTGTGTGTGTGTGTGTGTGTGTGGTGTGTGTGGTGTGTGTGTGTGTGTGTGTGTGTGTGTGTGTGTGTGGGTGTGTGTGTGTGTGTGTGTGTGGTGTGTGTGTGTGTGTGTGTGTCGGAACCAGGTCTCTACAAAGAAGCCAGCTTATTTTCGCACTCAGCCTAATTAATCCATCTCTCGGTGACAAAAGGATCCCCACCTTCCTCCGGCCCGTCCCATTGGCATTTTGGGGCAGAGGGATTCAGCAGGACCCCCGGGCACCCCTCCTGCCCTGACCCCTGCCCCCCCACCAGGGGAGCATCTGTGGATCGATCCGGGGCCAGCTGGCACCAGGGGAGAGGGGCAGGACTGACACCAACACAACCGCCTCGAAATAAAGTCGATCATCGTCCTTTGTTTAGTTTATATGGCAGTAAAGCGTCACTGTTGGCTGGATTGCTGTTATTATTATTGTGGGTTGCGTGGGTCTTCTAACATGTGGCCTGATGTGTTCGAGTGTGTGTGTTTGTTTGTATGAGTGTGGTACAAAGATGTAAGTGAATCAAATGATGCTCTGCAGTTGCACTTGGATGCAGCTAGGGGGCAGCATACAGCCACACCACCCCTCCCTCCTTTTTCTATCCTCTTTTCTTAAGCTGTGCCACACACACACACACACACACACACACACACACACACACACACACACACACACACACACACACACACACACAGGTATTTAGTCATTCTCTGGGCTCAGAAAGAGAGAGCACATTGATAGTCCTCTCTATAATACATTAAACTTCTGCATTGTCCTTTTCTTTCATTTTACACATTGTCCCAACCTCCCTGTCACCCTAATCCCAGCTACCCCCTCACTTTCTCCCCAACACACACACACCACACACACACACCACACACACACACACACACACACACACACACACACACACACACACACACACACACACACACACACACACACACTGATTGACAAGCAGCATCCGGGGAAATAGAGCCGATATTCATTGTTTGCTGTCCCTACTCAAATCTGTTGAAACGGTTATTCCATTCTTGCGCCGGGGTATTTGCATATCCTTAAGTATTTCCTATTTTCAAGATCCCTCTCCCCCTTCTCCTCCCCATCCGCCTTTTTGCTAAATCCCCTCTTCTTAAGTGTTTGGTGCATTTAGCAAATCCATTCATAACGTATCTACATGCACTATTAGCTTAGTGTAATGGCGAGGGTGTAATCTGCACAGAGTTCTTTTCCCATCTTCCTCTTCTCTTGAAGGGCTGTTCTTTTGACAAGCTGGGGTTGCTGGTGGGGCGATGATACGTCATTACGTTTCCCATCTAAAGTGACAAGGCCCAAATGTCAGCACGAAATGTCAAGTGGCCTCGCTACTCCTTCGCTCGACTTCTTCTGTAGTTTTTTATTTAATTATTGGTCTGAGTATGGAGCGAGGTGGGAATGATGGAGAGAGATTGAAGGATAGAAAGGCAAGACAGAAACAGAGGGATAGAGGTTACAGACTCAGATTCTGATCATTTCTGCCAGGTCCATTTGAAGTTTCAGGTCTCGTCTAACTGGAAACTAGCTTTTGAGAACTGTATTTCTTCGGCTGGTCTGGGATTCACACTGTCAACCTTTCATTGACAAAAATGCTTTTGAGCCCACATGCCACCTGGGTGAGCTGTTCAGCCTGTAACTCTCAATAAACACACACATTTACTCAGGCAATTGGGCCTTATCCTTGTTGTTGAGTCCTGACATATTTATGAATACATATTTAGAAAAGCACTTATTGAATACACATTGATAAGTAATCACAAATGTTGTTTTCTAAACAATTGAGGTAACAGAATTGGTAACGTGTAGCTGCCTCTTGAATATTCTAGCCACAAAAACGACATGTATACATGGTTTGTGACCTAACATTTTCATCGTCATAACTACATTGTAGCTATGTTCGTATGGCCAATAAAAGCCTTGAATCGCACACATATTAAAGTATATGATTATGATTTTTTCATTTTATTTAAGTACACAATCACATGCAGTGTTAGTATTTGTTGGCTGGCCTATAGATTTCTAGTCCCTTTTTCGAGCTTATACAGTTTCTCACCCTATAACCAATACCTTTACTACTCCATCCTTAGTGTGTGTGTGTGCGTGCGCGTGTGTGTGTCCTGCGGTCCTCAGCGATAAGGCTAAGATTGAGTTTTCTCCGCCGAGCCAGAACCTCTGAGATGGTGTGTGTTTGTGTGTAAAGACATCTGGAACCGGGCAATGTAAAGAGCTTCTATCACTTTATCTACCATACACTCCGGAGTGTATATGTATATATGCTCTCAAACCGGTGTTGTGTGAGAGAAAGCTCGCTGCTCTGCTTTGTTCGGCATTGTGCGCATGAGAGGGTGAATCCTCTGGGCTCTATTCACAGCTCTGTGGTATCATAACACAGGAGTTTGTGTGGTTAGTAGGGCTGCACTATTTGGAGAAAACATCCAGTTATTTTGAGTAATTTGATAATTATAGTTTGATTTTCCAAAAGGATCTGTACCAAACATATGTTTTCTTAATGCCGGGATATCTCTGCAGCTTTCCAATTCTTCGTTCAAAATGGTATTAACACACTTATTGATCATTTAACCAATATTATATTATACATTTTGCAATTTCCATATTATTTTTGATAATCATGCAGCGCTATAAAGGTAGGTTTGTCTACAATCATATATGCAATATCATATAGACTAAAAAACTGATTTAGAGAGAATATTTGTTTTAACACTGCTTGCTGCACATGGCCTGTAAAGAGACGTGTGCACGTGTGTCTGATCTTTACGTTGTCAGTCTCTCATCATGCAAGTTAACCATCGTCAGTTAACCAGGGAAATGTGTCAGTTTTCTTTCCCATCACTGAAACACAGTCTGTAAAAACGTAGGAGGCACAACAGAAGAAGAGTGGTATCAACACAGTAAGGAGGTGAAGCAGTCTGCTATTCACTGACAGCGTGGTGTCACACCCGCAGAAAACTAAACCCATCCGTTTTTGTTAGAGGAAGGGGAGGGGGGACATCCCATACTGTTTAGTTTCCATATCTAGCAGTCAGTGACAAGGCTTTCTGGCAGTTCTCATATTTCACACACTGTCCTCTGGTGAGCAGCTTGCAAGTGCAAACACACACACACACACACACACACACACACACACACACACACACACACACACACACACACACACACACACACACACACACACACACACACACACACACACACACACACACACTATAACTCTTATCACATGGTCTGTGGCATATTCCCAAATTCCAATTTGACTGTTAGCCCCTGGCCCAGAGCAGATCTCTGAAAAGAAGTGCAGCAAAAATGTCTTCAGCACGGACCTTTTGATAGCAAATATCAGGAGGATTTCACAACTGAATTCACAATGAGGATATTAGCTTGTTCTGGTGGCCAAATACATCATTTACCTGGATATTGTAACCACCAGTTTTTGTTACACAGGGGGTCCGTGGGGTCTTAAAAAGTATTAAAAGTTGATAAATCAATTTAGCGAAAATGAAGGCTATTAAAAAGTATTAAACGGCATTTTCCAAGGTGTTACATTTTGTAGCTTGTTTTCAATAAGTATATAAATTGTCCAAAGAGGTTGTATTCTACAGTCTGCCTGAATGTAATCATGGCGTAGGTGTGTAGTGTGATTCTGTGTAGTTTATTGATGGCATCCCGTTGGATTTGACGTCATCTGAACAGGACATCGCACGCTCACTGCTTGATAGCGCGCGAAGGTCCGTTTACGCCGGTTGCTAAACAACATCGTTATGGGGAAATGCAAGTTTGCGTCCAAATGGTTGGAAGATAAGGAGGAAGGACAATCAATAGTCAATGTGAGGTGAAGTGTGTCGCCAATGTAACCGGTTAGAACTCAAAGTGGCGATGAGGTCTTAAAATGTATGGAAAGGGACTTAAAAAAGGTCTTAAAAGGTCTTGCATTTGACTTCAGGATTCCTGCATATACCCTGTAAAACCTTTAATACTTGTTCCCAAAGTAAATGTAAAACCGGTTTTCGCAGAATATGCTTAAAATGTCAATGCTATACCGTGTAAATTGACCAAAATGGGCTTTTTTTCACCTGTATGTGCTCCATCTTTGTGTCCCTCTGCAGGAGTCTCCATCAGGGCGGAGGAAGGCCCTGGCTACCAGCAGTATAAACATGAAGCAGTACGCCAGCCCCATGCCCACACAGACCGATGTCAAGCTCAAGTTCAAGCCGCTGTCCAAGAAGGTGGTGTCGGCCACGCTGCAGTTCTCCCTCTCCTGCATCTTCCTCCGTGAGGGAAAGGCCACGTAAGTCACCGTCTTCTGATTAAAGTATTCAGAATTCTTTAGTTAGCTTTTCTGAGGGTGAACATTTGTCTTCTAGGCTTTTTGTCAAAGAGTTTATTGCAAATAATTTAGAAGACGGCTTTATAAGGAATCACTAGGCCAATCTGTCTGGGTATTTGTATAGTTATACTGAATGTGTACCCATAGATTAAACGTATAAGGATATGTGCACACTTAATGTATGCGCACAGAAACGGACACACATCAGTCTTACATTCTTTGATTGCACAAAGTTTAATTTACAGACGCACTCACTTTCAGCTTCTCATTCACATCTTTGATATCACCAACTTTCATTTGAGGACACACACTCTCCATCACGTTGTCTGCCGTTTGTTATTCATTCTGATTTGATAGAAGGGACTTTTATTTAAAGACAGGCACACACACACACACACACACACACACACTGAGCAGGAGCAAAGCATCAAGGCCTTTGTTGTGGCGTGGGCGGCGGGTCGATGGCGCGTAACCCTTGTTAACCCTTCGGGGAATGATGTCGACCACACACAAACAAACTCAATCACACCAGTTCAAATGAGCCTCTGGGCCTGGGAAACACCAAACACAAAGAACAGAGAGGAGAGCGCATTGATTATGATGGAGCGGCGGTTTGAGGGACTGAGGGGGAGTACACAGGACTACATTAAATACAGGCAGTACTGTAGAATAAAGGGAGGGTGGGGGGAAATAAGAGACAATGGGTGGAAGGGAATGAGGAGAGAAGAGAGGTTTGATTTGTCAGGATGAGATGTGCTTCAAATGTAGGAGTGAAGTTAAAGTCTCATGGTTGTTATGACAATAAGGTTTGTAGATGAAGTGAAGAAGAGTAGTGGAAGAAGTGAAGACAGAAAGAGAAGGATTGAGAGCTATGATAATACTTATGGTTTTGTATCCCTTGTAGTTGGTTTTAAATATGAACCTATGGTAATCATTCGTACTTTTTACCACTATAGAGAGGCCAAGTCCCTCCCTTTCCGGGGGAGCTCCATGAGACCTTATTTCGGAAAAATGATGTATTGAAGTCAATGGGGAGAGAAAGATTATATTTCGATTCAGTTTGAATTGTGCCACGAATTACACATATGATGTTTGTCCATTTAAAAGATAATTTTGTCAAAAAAAACGTGTCGTAAAACTGTGAAGTAAGACTTTTTTTTGTGTGAAACCGCTCAATGAACTACATTTCTCGTCTCGCACCACACACCAAGACGGCCGTCACGTTGGAACATTTCTTTCAGAATGAGGCGAAAAGTATTAAACGAGGTGAAAATCACTCCAACTCTGGGCACGTTGAGAGCTGTGCATACACACAAGGGGAGTTAGTCGGTCCGTAAGAGCCAACATGCGGGACCGGGACTCTGGGATTTGTAGTCTTTCTAGTTGCGTATTTTTCATAGTCTTATATTTCAACAGTTTTACGTCAAACTGACTTTTTTGTCATGGAAATAATTTTTTAAGATTGACAAACATCATATGTGTAATTCGTGGCACAATTCAAACGGGATCGAAAGATAACTTTTCTCTCTCCATTGACTTCAATACATACTTTTTCCGAAATAAGGTCCCATGGGTCGGAAGTAGAGGGGCGGGACTTCGCCTCTCTATTGTATTAGCATATGTATCTGTTATAAACACTGTTTCTACCTCTAAACATAAGTTTGTGTCTGTTTTCTATGGTGCAGTGATGAGGACATGCAGAGCCTGGCCAGCCTGATGAGCATGAAGCAGGCCGACATCGGTAACCTGGACGACTTTGAGGAGGAGAACGAGGAGGACGAGGAGAACAGGGTGAACCAGGAGGAGAAGACTGCCAAGATCACAGGTGACTGACTCAAAACTATTTGTATTCCTTTGACACTGTTTTGATGAACCGAGATACACCGGCCGACATGGATCAAAGTCACACATGTTGCTGCTTTGCTGGAATCATCCATTAAACCTGAGCACAGTAATATGTTGACTACTGGCCAGAATTCACGCTTTTCAGTGACTTTTCCTGTGCTGTTATTGGTCAATCAGTCTGCTAAACCAGCTATTTTGCAGCTGGCAAATTAACTTGACCAGCAAAAAGCCAGGGTTTGTACAAAGTCTTGATAGATTGGAAAATGCTTAATTTCAACCAGTACGTTTACAGCTATTCCACCATCACCACGGCTTCAGCGGGGCATCAGCTTTGCTTCTTTCTTATGTTATTTAGTTGTTTTTTACGTTTCCGCTTCTTCAAGTGTGCATGCTTGCATACGTAGGATTATATATTCATGGGTTTCATTTACAGTGTCTGTATTTATGTTATCTTTTATTGCTGTACTTCCCAGCTGTTATTCTTTGTTCCTTGCTTTCTTCTTGTGTCTTGGACGCGTGGTGGCTTCCATGCAGTACATGTTGAGGATTCATACTATGGTCTCATGTACGGGTGCCTCCTGCTTTGCTTAATCCAACTTTTCTTCATGTTAAGCTTCATGCTTTCTCTCCTTTGCGTACCCTTCCCTGCTCTTTGTCTCATATGTATATGCATTGAGCGCCTACAGCGATGCTTCACTA
This sequence comes from Gymnodraco acuticeps, assembly GCF_902827175.1. Taxonomy (NCBI): domain Eukaryota; kingdom Metazoa; phylum Chordata; class Actinopteri; order Perciformes; family Bathydraconidae; genus Gymnodraco; species Gymnodraco acuticeps. The sequence goes on from NW_022989931.1 coordinate 182,062, forward strand.
GCGGCTCTCTGAATCAAAGGCCCGGCCGAGCTGCCAAAACTCCCCTCCGCCACATTCCCCCCCCGATGCTACCTACCCAACAAACTGCAACACTAACACCAGCTAACCCATGCAAACCCTGCAACACATGTTCTCTTTCTTAGCTTTCACTCACAGTGTGTGAAAAGTGAATATATTACACCTAGAATCGTTGTATTTTTCATCTTCATGAATATATACAATTTGTGGGTATATTGATTGTGAATATGTGTGTGAGTGTTGGACTACTTACCAAGTCAACCAGCCATCAACTTCAAATGACTAAAAACATGCAATGTCAAAGTAAAGATATTTTACTTCAGCTTTTACTCATCATTGTATCAAATGATCTTGATTTTAGGACGGTTAGTCTTTTAGTATTGATTGTTAAATATGTGAGTCACTCTTTCAGTTTCCCAGGAAGGTTTACTTTTCAGTTTTTTAGTTTTGAAATACCTTTTGTATACCAGTTTTAATTCCTCAAGATTTAGTTGCACTTACCAACAAAACACATGGTGCTATAATATTTTAGCTTTGACCTGTTAGTCAGGTGCATTTGAATTCAAACCCCAGTCTGTAATTATTAGACCAGATCCTTTGGTTTATTGTCAGAAGAGTTGAATGAAATTGATACTGATTCTTATTTTTGGTAGAGATATATTTAAGCTAAGAAACTAATGTAAGACAATATCCTTTGAGTTGACTTTTTCCTAAAGAATATTGTTTTATTTGAGTGTCAGTGTACAACATTATGTTTAATTTAGTTTAGCTGACAGTAACACCCTGCTACAGAGTTAACCAACTCATGCAGTTTGACACAATGATCTGTGTATTTGGAGATATACTTTAGATCAAGCACAAGTAGCAAGCTAGTTCAAAAATAGCAATAAAACTACAAACTAAATCAAGGAATATACACAGGAATATGCACTTTCCTCATCTCTGTTTATATATGTATTTGTTAAAAGAGTGTGTGTGTGTGTGTGTGTGTGTGTGTGTGTGTGTGTGTGTGTGTGTGTGTGTGTGTGTGTGTGTGTGTGAGTGTGTGTGTGTGGGCTATTTCTCTGGGATGTGTTATTTTGCCTTATTCACTGCTATTCTTCCTTCCTTCCTTCCTTCCTTCCTATATGGCCCTGTCCTTTACAGAGATAGTAAACCATTTGAATGCCCTCAGCTGCTTAGATGATGATGAGGATGATGATGATGATGCTGGTGTCCTTATGCGAGCACGCAAAGCAACCGCTAAGCCTGCCGCTTCCTCCCAAGGTCTTTTTTCACCTTTCTTTCACCTCTCTCATCCCGTGTTCCTGACTCGTTGTGTCACCTCTACACTGCCATGCATTACCACAATCTCTTTACATATCATTATTTTCTTAATCCTGTCTTTTCTAGCTTTCCGTCTCTTTTTATTTCTCTCTCTTTCACTCAAACGTCCCATCCCCTGATCCTCCTTGACATTGGTATTGTGATCGTGTTGTGGTGGTACAATTGATCTTGGGTCATGTGGTGATGTGCAGTAAGAGGTGTTGTGAACACATCCGTTGGTGTTTATCTTTTTGGTTCATGTTCTTGTTTTTGTGACAGTGTTACTTTCCCTTTTGTTTTACTGCAATTGGTAGTGAACCATAACATGTACATGGGATCCAAACTAAGTGTTCTTACCTTTTAAAACCCTTAGATGCCCTTAGAGTGACTGGACTCTACACTCTTCCATAAGTGGGTCAAAAAGGACCCGTATTAGAATAATGTGTTTTTATGCCATTTTTGTCATTTTGGTTAAGAAAAATCACTTAATAATATTTAGTATTATATTTTGGTTCACACTAGGAATATTTAATATTACATTTTTCACTATTTATCATTTTAGACATTTTTTTTACATTTTGAAAAAAAAAACGAAATTCCATAGAAAATGCATGCGGGTCATTTCTACCACACTTACATGTATGGAAGCTTGGGGTAGAAATACAAAAACTACCATTTCTTAAAATGTACATTCAAAATTTGAATGGCATGATATCCAAAACATGTTTTTTGAGGAATAGCTGGAATATGAAATGATAAAAAAATGTAATTACAAAGATACTCCAAGAAAACCACCTCCCGGGTCAAAAAAGACCCACTTATGCATCTACGGGTTAAAGAAAAAAAAGTTTTGCTTTGTCAATTTGGAATTAAGTGCATTTGTTTTCAGTTGGACTTTGTATTGAATCTGTGGTATTCTTATCGTGGATCCCATTACCTTAACACTCAGGACATTACAATAAAACACACATTACATTACATTGCATCTAGCTGACACTTTTATCCAAAGCGACTTGCATTCGACCAAGAAGACACAACCTTGAATAAAACAGAATCATATAAGTACATCAGGTTTCATAAAGCCAAACATTTCAAGTGCTACTCAACTGGCTTTAGATAAACCAGTCCTTTGTTAGTATATAAGTGCTTTGTTAGTAATTGTATCGCTCGAAGTGGAGTCGAAAGAGATGAGTTTTCAGTCTGCGCCGGAAGATGTGTTTCTGCTGTCCTGATGTCAATGGGGAGCTCATTCCACCATTTTGGAGCCAGGATAGCAAACCCACGGGCACATACACTGGTGATTGAAGTTATAAGGATTATATTGTTGTACAACACCATAAAAAGACAGAGCTAATGTCCAAACACTCAGTAAATCGTACAGCTTTTATTCTCTCTTTCACACGTGTTACTGGGCATTTGGGCCACATGTAACATTTCATCCTTCTGTAAAGTTCCCTTTTTCACAGGAAACACTGCTTGTAGTTAGAAACACAATCACGAACAGAGTATTCTAATATGAGCAATTGATTAAATCATAGGTAAGGCTTAAGAGAAATTATTATATCAGCAGTAAAACTAATCAACTTGATCATATCATCAGTAAAAGATAGCTTTGAGATTCTAATTGGGCCTGGAGCTGGTGAGAGGCTTCAGAGCGATAATATAAAACATTTCTAAGTCAGATAGAGTTGAGGGGGTTAGAGAAACATCAGCATTATGTTAGTGGTCTCAATCTATCTGCTTTGAAGGGTAAAAGTAGATATTCTTTCTCTTACCACTAAGACTATTCTACATGGTTTCACTGGCTAGTCAATATTTCAGGGTTAACTATTTAGTTAAATAACCGATCATTGCTTATAAGGAAATCTTTCACACACTCATGCACAGGTCTAATGTCCATGGCCTAAACTGGGTTGCGAATGTTGTCAGTCAGAGGCGAGGATGTGCCGGACCCCTTATCAGCTAACACCACTTCACAAAGCCCCCCTACATATAGACCAAGCGACACACACTCACACACATACTCTCACACACACACAGCACTTGTTCTCTTTGTACAGATTCTCACAGCAGCATTTCTTGGCATCTACCTCGCACACATTTACACTCTTTACAAACTGACCCACACCATGGCAGCATGCGATGACGATGATGAAGATAAAGTGGACAACTCTCCGCCTTTCCAGCTGGGATCTCCATAGCAACTCTCTACTGCCTTCACTGTCCCCCACAGCAACAACCCATACCGCACACATTTTCCCAGAATGCCACTGCTGTATGCATCAAGTGGGCTGAGGTGGTGGAGCACATAAAAGTTCAGGCTGCAGGATTACTTACACAGGACTTTTTTCAATGCTCATGGTTCACTCCAAAGTGCAGATTTTGGTTAATATGGGTTTGTGAATGTTTGTATTCATTTCATTTTGGTGGATGTATTGTGCTGTAGTTGTTTGTCTTGACTCTGTAGTTCGTATTCATGACTTTTTGTTTGACTCTTGTGGCAACAGAGCTCATCAACAAGCTGAACTTCCTGGACGACGAGGATCAGGAAGTGCCTCCCGCCTTGTGCTCAAATCCCTTCGAAGATCCTGATGACGACCTTCATCCGAACCACCTCAACCCGTTTGATGATCCTGACGACACAGGTACGCATGTGACAAAAGCAATCAATCTAATTTCATTTTGGTGGATGTATGTTTTTTTTAGTAATTTTAGCTGGTTTTAGGCTTTAATATTCTGAATGCTAGCACAAGAAAAGTGTTTATTTTGGGGTGTCAGTAGAAAGACAGCGGATGCTACTCAAAGGTTTTGGTTGTGCACATACCTTGAATGTGTGTATTCATGTGTAACTATAGCGGGGAGGCTCCAATGCTTTCAGTCAGACAGCTAAACCAATATTTTGGTCTGACCACCTGAGTAGCCAGGTGAATTAGTATGGATTATTTGTTTTTGAGTGGCATGCTCCCACCCACACACACAGAGCTCCCACTTTGATGCTTGTTTAATCTGAACCTTATTGTTCGTATCAGTCTAGGATTTTGCTTCCTTGTGCACATGTTTGGATAAATATATTCTTAGACATTTCTTTTTAGGACATCCTAATCTTATTAAACCACTTTTGAAACGTAAGATTTCAATTGGTTTGAAGGTTGGTATATTTTTACGTTCATTTGAAAAGATATTCATTTGTTTCTGTGGATCTCGGCAAAATTGAACACACATTTACTCAGTTTTTATGGTATGATATTAACCATACATTTTTCTGAATTATCCTCCAAGTGAACTAATGTTAACACAATATTGAAAAACCAACCAAAACCTAATTGATGTAAGGAAATGTATGTAAAATCTGATAGGAATCAAACACTACTGACATTAGCATAATAAATCAATCCAGAGGGAAGCCACTGGTTTTGTTATATCTGAATTTTAAACTCTTGCATAGTGTGTTGTACATGCACTCACCGCTCTCTCCTCAGCCCAAACAGAGCCCCCTGCCCAGCCGGTCTTAAGGCAGCGGGTTGAAGATACCTCCTTCTACGACCACGATTCCTCGAATCCGTTTGATGACCCGGAAGAACCGGAGACAGAAACGGCTCCGGGGAATCCCTTCGAAGAGGCCGACCCCGACACGGACCTCCAGCCGGACCCAGAACCCCCCAAACCCAGGCAGAGGAAAGGAGTCCGGCCTGTGGACATGAGCAAGTACCTGTACGCAGACACAGCGCGGGAGGAGGAGGAGCAGCTTGATGAGTAAGACTTTATGTCTTTTTTTGTCCAATTTCTTTATCATATTTGTAATCTACTGACACAGGAAATGTACCTCTTGTATGTTTTGTCCTTTGTTTCTTTCACTTTCATTTGCATGTATTACTCTTGCATTGAATACAATAAAAGGAGTCCTTAAGCCCCTTTTTGTATGTACAAAGTGCATTTGTATGTCAGAGTAGAGAGGCCTATGTTATATGGTTTGCTTTAGATAAATATACTTTCCTAAATGGTTTTCATGTCTGAGTAGCCCGTACTAAAAGCAGCAGTCTGGAAGGTTTCAGGCTGCCAAGCTGCTTTACTGGTGGCAGGCCAAGTCGTCTGAGACCCCTCCTTATGAAGGGGCACTTGTAGCCCCCCCATCAGGGCAGAGTGACGAGGCAGCTCTTTCAACGGGAACAAGGGCCCTGTTGTTTCTCCGCATTCTTTAACCTTGTCTCCCTCCTTTCCCTCTCCTGTCGTCCCCTCCTTCCCTCTCCCCCTATCTGCTTGTTGCCTCATACTTTCCCTCCTCGCCATCATCCTTTACTTCCTCCTCAGACTCTGCTAATTTCTACTTTCCTTTCTTCCGTTTTTCATCACTTAAGTGTATTTAATTTGCCATTTAATTTCAGTCTTGAATTATTCCCATTTTACGGCATTGATAGTATAAAAGTAGATGAGGGTTAGGGTTACTGCATCTACAATATGTGTCTCCTGTTAAAAAAACAAAGGCAATCAGTGACAGTAGAACTAGTGGTGACAGAGAGCTTTGAGAGACAATTAAAACCGATTTTGCTTATCACTTGGCAGAGTTGTTGCACATAAAAGAAACCATACTGTCAAAGAGAGCTCATTTGTAACATGTAATCAGTGCCTTAATGGCTAAAACAACATCTTATTGTGTGGACCCCCTTCTGTAGCCTGCCCTAAATAGTAAACCTGAAGTTTTCTCCTGTTGAGGGACGCTGTCACTCAGAAAGCCGTATATTTTAGTCCTCTCGTCTTCTAAAGACAGACAGGTTACTGACTGGTATGTTTCTTTTGCCCTGTCTCTTACATCAGGAGTAGTCCTCAGCAGAATAGAAAGTTCAAGAGGGCAGAGCAGTGTTTTGACTGGAGCCCTTTCACATGTCTTTTAGCCAGCGCTGGTCTGTTAAAGCTGCTCTATGGGCCTGCCTGCTCTACTTTGCTTTACTTACCTCCTTTCTCCCTCTTCGTATCGCTCTGAGCTTAGATAGACACTGAGCAGCTCTAACCTCAGCCTTTTTCTTTCTTACTCTCGCTCTGACCCCCACCCTCTCCATCCAATTCTCTTGTTTGTTTAGGATTGCTTGTTGCATGTTGAGTGAATGTCTCAAGGCCGTGCCCCTGCTTTCAGTGCCACAAGCATGCCTGTATATTGATAACACTCTGGTATGTGTGTACGAGTGCCTGTGTGAGTGTGTGTGTGTGCCTTCGTGCTCCTGCCTGTCTGTCTGTCAGTAGTCCACATTGGGCAGTAAGGATATGAGGTCACGCAGACCTGACCTCAGTGCACCTGCATCTTCTATTACCTTTCCACTTGTGTGTGCCGTTCATTGTATTGCACAAAACTCTCGTTTCCGTGTCGCAATTTCCTGATGTTTAACTCAACAATGAGATTTTAGAGCAAATGATGCATTTAAATAGTGCTCAATAACTCTGCAAAAAGGATCTATAATGTTCGTTGTATGCATTAGTCTTTATATGTTACACATCTGAATTGCATTGCTTTAATATCCCTTGACATATTAAGAAATGCCTGTTTTTCTTTATTTTATATTTTTTTCTTGCGGATTTTGCATTTGTTTTTCTTCAGAAACACAATCTTTGAAGCAAAAGGTCAAACTAATCTTAATAATTAAATAATCCTCTATCAATGCACATTGCTTTAACTTCATTTCTTTTTAAGAAGAAAAAAGATTAATTGTAGTCTGTGCTCACTTTCTATCATGACATTTTGTTTCCCCCTCTCACCCTCCTTTCTCAGATCTAACCCGTTCTACGAGCCAAGAACATCGAGCCCCGAGCACCCCCCCGCTGGTAGCCCCTCTCTGGATGTGGGCAGCGGCCAGAAGAGGAGGGCCCCCCCCGCCCCCCAGCTCCAGCTCTGGCCTGGGCCCCAGCACCCCCGCTCCCAAACCCAGCGCTGGACCAGACAGAGAGAGAAACCAGCCGGTCGGGCCCAGCCCAGTCGCCGTGGTGATGGGGAGAGAGCTGGCCTCCTCCTCCCCCAAGGTAAACACACTTCACCTGAACGCAACACACTCGATTTATACCCAAAACAGGCCCACAGACATGTATGACAAAACAACAAACGTGGAAAATGCACACATGGGACAACCGCTTCAACACGTGTATTTCGGTTTATTTACGGCATTCATTTAGTTATTCTACAATATTGTTATTTTATAGTTATTTGTTAATGTATATAACCCAATTTGTGTTCTTTGAAATTGAAAAGGATATTGTGTTTGTGACTTTCGTTGCAGTTGTATATGTCTTAAGTGTAATTTGGCTTGGCTTCCTATTTTGTATGGACATGCTTTTATTTTGAAGGAGAGTTAGTGCTGTTGACAGGAAATTGTTGTTGCTATGGAAACAACGTGACGGAGATTAATGGAGAAAAGTCATATCTACATATAAAGACGGAGAAAGTAAACGATAACGTTTATGGTTAAGTGTTAGCACCCCTCGAAGAATAATAAATTCAAAAAAACGAATATCCGAATAACGAAATGGAAACCCGAATAGTACTCCAGTGTTTCCCCTACCATTGTCTTGGAGGGGCGCTGCAACCCGCCAACGGAGCCCCGCACCCCCCCCCCTAAAATTCAAGGTGTTTAAAAAAAAAGAAGGTATATATAATATATATTGCAAATTGCATATATCATATCTACTGTCACTTTACACATTGAACATGTACTCTTCTATTAAATAAACTAAAAGCTTTCATTTTAAGTTGTGAGTTTAATGTTTTTGACCCTAAGAAACACTGTACTCCTACGAGGTACAGCCCTACCATGTAGGCTCAGCTTCTCTGAAAAATATATTCTATAATCCACAGTACAATTTGAATAGACAAATGTAAACATCACATACACACAGTAAAGAAGGGTTTACGCTTTTATTTTATTTTTTATTAACCACTCGGTAATGTTTTTCAGAGGACCAAAGCTTCAAATAGTTTAGTTCATCTTTACCATAATCTGAAGTAAAAAACGCAAAGTTCTGCAGTTTTCTTACTATTCTTCATTCTGACTTTTTCATTGTAGGATGTGTTATTATAAGTGAATTACTTTTGTAAGTGAGTGTGTGTATGCATGTGTGTGTGTTTGCGCTTGTGTGTCCATATCCAGTGGTCCTTACATTAGCTTTTTTTCCGCCTGCACAATCCCATCTCCTGCCCATTCTTTATGCTCATGATGGTCCCGGCTCCTCATTTGAATATAGGTATTTGTTTATTGGGGTGTTTTGGTATGTTTATTTATTTATTTAAATTAGGTAAATCATGGCTGGGTCTAATTAAATGGCTGATGGTCACACACACTCACGGCAGGAGTCAGACCACTGGTGGGGAATGATTGGCTGTGTGTGTGTGTGTGTGTGTGTGTGTGTGTGTGTGTGTGTGTGTGTGTGTGTGTGTGTGTGTGTGTGTGTGTGTGTGTGTGTGTGTGTGTGTGTGTGTGTGTGTGTGTGTGTGTGTGTGTGTGTGTGTGTGTGTGTGTGTGTGTGTGTGTGTGGCTCAATGATCCTATGTGGGGCTTAAACACAGGAGGCTTAACTACAGCAGAGCGATCACAAGGGGGTGTTGACCCCCTGTGCACACACATATGCACACACACTCTATACAGTTACTACACACACACACACACACACACACACACACACACACACACACACACACACACACACACACACACACACACACACACACACACACACACATACACACACACACACACACACACACACACACACACACACACACACACACACTCCCCATGTAGCAGGCTAGCTGACTGTTTTAGTGTAGCTGGGCGGTGATGCTGGCCGTCCATGTAATTATGGCACAGTGCCTTTATCACCCAGCTGCAGTTGCCTGTGACCGTGGGTGAGGGGGCCTAAACCACTTTAATTACCCAGAGCCAGTGGCCTGTGGTGGGCCACACTTCGCCAAGAGATGCCCCTGCCTCTGGAGCTCTGGGAGGAGGGAGGGAGGGAGGGATGGATGCAAAGAATGAAAAGCGGGTGAGGATTGAAGAGGGGTGGGGGTGCAGTGAAGGAGAATAGGTGGGAGATAGTGAAGGGTGGAAGAACCGTGGGGGGAAGAGAAGGAAGATGGCGAGGGAATAGTAGAAGAAGAGATAGGATGTTCACAGTAAACAAGGATAGGCCTACAGGGTTGTTGACATATAGTGTGAATATGTTTCTCTTATTCGCACCAAGCACTATGACACACACACACACACACACACTCACGCGCGTCAGCCATGTGTAGGCTGTGAGATGACCTTTGAATGTATGAAGTCAGAGAGGATTAAGAGGAGACATTCCCACTATGAGAGGCCAAGACGAACCCCAACACATCATCACACTATGGACGTGTGCGGAGTATAGATGGGTGCTTGTGCTGCATGTATGTATGTATCCTGTTCTTATAGTTTCTAGCATGCCTAAGGCTTCATTCCTAGATTATGTACCAGGGCGGTTATAACCTTCCCCCGAAACACAACTAACCTCTACCTCTCTCATAATAGAGCTTCCAAGGTGTGTATTCTCCATTTATATTTATTTCTACCAAGTATTCATACGGGCAATCGGAATATAGGACCGAGATAAACACACACATGCAGACAACTATGGCTAATCTCCGGATGTGAATAGAAATTGATATGTTGAAAGGCACCATACTCACCTTATACATTTACAACCTGCCCTGAAGGGAACGGGATGTTTCATACGTGTTTTGTTAAATGAAATATTGTCTTCACTAACCAAGAGAAAAGATTAGCATGTTCTGTTTCCCATTTACATTTGACACCTTTGTTCAGTGCAAAGGTAACACAAGCTTTAACTGTTTGATTACTATAGTTACACATAGTTTAGATTGTAAGTGTCAGGGCCTTAGTGCTAAAATAATATTCCAGTGACCTTGGATAGGATAGGAATAGAAAACTGAAATAGCTAAAGCCGAAGAGATGTATAGTTTTCTCTGTGCTTAAGCAGTAGAGAATAATGATGTGGGGAAGGGAATATTGAGATGTATTATATACTATAAAATGAATAGTGTTATATTTTGAGTTGGTTCATTTCCGTTGTCCTTGTCATGTATGAATTCACTCTTGGAGCTTTGGCATTAAACTTTGTCTTGAAGATGTAGTATCCTCCTTGTCATTGCATTAACTCGGCCGACTTCAATGCCAGCCTGTGAAGAATCGGGACATCTACAGGCCATATGGTGTGCACCCACTTACTCCTTACACAGGTATTACACATATGGATTGGATTTACCTTAAGCCTAAACAAGAGCTCAAAGCTCTGTGGAACATATGTTCAGCACCAGCAATTTATGGCTAGAATAAAACAACTCAAATTCATTTATTGAAACATGTGGTACCATGCTTAACACATTTGCATTAGCATGTAGAATAGAATAGGAGGGATGAAACCCTCTTTAATGGTCACACATGCAGAGCCCCCAGCACACACAGTGACATTTGTTCTCTGCTTTTAACCCATCCTAGTACCAGGAGTCTAGTACTAGGAGCAGTGGGCAGCTATTGTACAGCGCCCGGGGAGGTGGGGGAGTGTCCGGTGCCTTGTTCAAGGGCACCACGGCAGGCCCCAGGAGGTGAACTGGGACCTCTCCAAGTAGCAGTCCACACTCCGTATTTAGGTCTGGTCCGGGACTTGAACCAGCAACCCTACAGCTCACAGTCCAAGCCCCTACTGACTGAGCCACTGCCGGACATAGAGATGTAGATGAGTACTGTAGCCTATCTATTGACGTCACAAAAGCATGTTGTTTGATTCTCCATGATGCAGAGCAGGCTTCACATATGAGGTGGCATGGAGGAAAAGCAGCTGTCCCGTCACAGTCTCAGAGTCGCTCATTGGCCCCTTGCATGGAAAACTCAGCTATTAGTGTATGCATATTTGTGTGATTATGGGTGGATGTTGACTAGTGTTGTAAAATGCTAGCATCGACTAGAGAAAGCACTATATAAATGCTGCAACTGTACATACAATATCTCTGCACGTGTAGACAAAGAGTAAGAGTAGCATGGGCAATCTCATTCAAATATATAGCAAATAACAGCAGGATGCGGTGGATAGTTTGACGTAAGCACATGTTTAAGATCAAGCAGTGAAGAGTCTGAAGACAGTATATGACAGTAAGTCCCAGCGTGAGCTCATCTAAGGATAGAGGGTGTCGTTTTTCTCATACTGATATTCTGAACAATCTGTGTTGTTGTATTTGTTGTAAAGTGTCTCTACTGTAGGCTATTTTTATTATATGTACAGCACTTTGGCTCGACCAAAAATCGTTTATAAATGTGCTATATAAATAAAACTTGATTTGATTTGATCTGATGTTTCAGACAGCAGTGACTGACTTTAATCAAGACTTTGAATAAGTATCTTTATTTGCACACTAGGGCTGTACCCGAATATCCAAATATTCGTTCGTTGGAGTACTATTCGGGTTTCAATTTCGTTATTCGGATATTCGTATTTTTTATATTTTTTATTTTTTATAGATCTCCAATATAACGTAAGAGCTTGTGCCTCTTCGAGGGGTGCTAACGCTTAACCATAAACGTTATTGTTTACTTTCTCCGTCTTTATATGTAGATATGACTTTTCTCCGTTAATCTCCGTTGTTTCCAAAGCAACAACAACTTCCTGTCAACAGCGCTAACTCTCCTTCAAAATAAAAGCATGTCCATACAAAATAGGAAGCCAAGCCAAATGACACTTAAGACATACACAACACAACACAATGCAATATCCTTTTCAATTTCAAAGAACACAAATTGGGTTGTATGCATTAACAAATAATTATAAAACAACAATACTGTGTAGAATAACAAAATGAATGCCATGAATAAACCGAAATACACGTGTTGAAGCGGTTCGCTGCTGATTACTACCGAATATCCGGAGCCCGAAAAATTGTATTCGGGACAGCCCTAATACACACTCATTCAAACATTGGACAGCAGCAGCATTTTACATTTGTAAAGTTAGTGTATTTCTCTGGGTCACTCTCTGGTCTTGCTTGTAAAGAGAAGGCAATACAAGTCTTTACCTAAAATCACAAACTGGCTTTTTACTATTTTCATTCTTTGAATATACATACATTAAGTTGATTTTTGTTAGCGATTCAAATCCATCTTAAGTTGTTGAAAGTTACTCTAAGACGCTTCGTGTCTCTCATGCCAGTGTATCTGTCCGTTGTCCTGCCTGTGAGATGTAGATCCTCAAAGACGTGAAGTTTAGGTTTAGCATCTGTGAAGGAGCTGGAGGATGGAAACGTCTGTGGGATTAATGTAAATGAACAGAGGGAGTTCCTGTTGGGCGGGTTGTGATCTCGGTCTGGTCTGATTCAGTCCATCTCTTTTCCCTGCTGCTGATTTCACCCCTCCCAGTAATTCAGTGATCCCCTGCTCCTCCTTTCCGTTTCATCTCCATCTCTCTTCCGCAGTCAGACCGCTCTACACTTACATGCTCTGATCTTTGGATTTTTATCAAGTTTCTGCTTCATGAATTATTTGGCTTATTTTCATATAAAGAAAAGTTTGACGCTGGAATATGTCTGAGGAAAAAAGTTTAAACAAAAAAGTTTTATATTATCTTAATATTTACTCAAAGAAAGAGTAAGCCATCTTACATTTTAAGTTCTAGCCCTTTTTCTATCTGACAGCACTTTATAAAATAGACATGATAGCAAAATAGCAGAACATATTTTGTGTTTGAAAGACATTATTAAAGGTAGGGTCGGTAAGAATGGAGAAACCAGCTCGAGTGCGCTAGAATTTGAAAGTACACAATCGGAAAAAATCTGCCCCTTCCTTCAGACTTCCTCACAGAGCCCCTCCTCCAACACACACCAATGCGCACATGACCAATGAGGGCACGAGATAAGTTTGTGCACAGATGGAAGGCTGACAGGCAGGTAGGCCATCCAGTTACTTTAGCCGGGCCGGCTCAGATGATTGGTCGTGCTTTTTACAGCGCCACGGCTTCCACAGATGACATTTTTTTATGTATTTATTGTCAAAGCATTTTATGTATTCATTGCTATCGGGATGTTAAGAGCATTCCATGGAATATAACAACAAGTGTTTCGGAAGTGAATTACCCCACCTTTAAGTTTTATTTGGACATTACTTCACCACACCTTTTGTTGATATCAACTAGTGAAAAACTACTCACAATAAACTTATAATCCATAAGTTTAACTGTATATTTCTTTCATTTTAACACATACTTATTCCCTCCAGAAGTGAGAAAGTGAACCAACACTATGTTTTCTTTCTCCCCTTCAGTTGAAGGGCTTGTGTGATTACTTCCGTTAATCAAAGGGTTCAAATTAAATGGAGTTGTGCAGGTTGTGTGAGCTCCTGTGCCGTGGGGGAGGCAGAGGCCAGAGCTCTCCTTCCTCTCGCAGACTTTGTTTTCACAGCCCCTCCTTCAGTTCAGACTACCTCCAAATTGAAATTAGAATAAATTAACATTATTTAATTGAGTTCGCAGAAGGCTGCGATATTTCTTAATTAGCTTTCACCGGGGTTGGCGGCAGGAGAGGAGCACCGCCGCACGGCAAAGAGTTGCTAAGGTTGACGCGATGCTTTTAGAGGACAGAGGGGAGCCCAAGAGACAAGGACAGTCATCTCTGTCCTCTGATCTATAACCGGTCTAAGGTCTCTCGTCTTGTTATCATTACATACGGTCCAGAGTTATTCCATCTTCTCTGATTACTTTCATATACCTTTAACAAAGATTCTCAGATTCAGGCCATAAAGAATGTCCTAGAGCATAATGTGTTTAGACAGTGGTTAATTACATTTAAATACTATGTGTTGTGGTATTTACATTTAAATATCGACATGAGTCTTGTGCTATACCAAATCTTCTTACTTCTTACTATACCTGCATGTCTAGTTTGTCATGTCACCAATAAAGGTAAAGGTCGGTCCTTGACATTAAAAGTAAATGTAAAATGTCCACTGTGGTTTGTATTGCTACTTTGTTCCTTTAGAGGAGAGCTGTGTCTCTAACATCTCAGAACCTGGAATCAATGTTAGCAGAGAAGCGGTCATCGCGGTCCGTTTCTGAAACCGAGCTTCTGAAGACTCAGCGGCTCCCCTTGGCCACACCGGCCTTTCCCTAAGCTGTGTAATATTAGGAGCATAATCCTTCAGAGGAGCAAGTCTAAGTCAGTACCTCTCAATGTCTGCATTTTCCCCATGTGGACCCCTCCCCAACTCTGATTTGCAGTCTCTGAGTGGTCTGTCATTGGATCTGGTGGGAGAGAGGAGACCCAGTTTCTCCTGACATGCAGTATAGGTCCGATCATCGGGCTTCCTGTGGTCGTTTCATGCTGCAGGGCATCGCTGTCATCAGGTGGGGTTAGAGAGGTAGAAGACATTACTGAACAATCCAAACCTTTCTCAGTGGGAAAAGTAAAAGGGAATGTTTAGATGAGGTTATGTTCTGGGTCAAGCTGTGCAAGGGTCAGTTTGATGTGCCTGTTTACACTGCCAAACCTATACCTACATCTTTAAAACAACTATGGAAGATAAAAAAAGTTATAGCAACACAATGAAGTTGCTCACACAGGAGCTGATCTTATGAGACAAATACAGAAATTGTAGCTCGATACACAATGTTGATCCGAAGTCTCACAGTGCAGAATGTTAAATCATTTGAAAAGAATAAATACAAAATCTAATGTTAACACGTTTTCAGGGACTATTCTGAATTCAATTTTCTACACGGTCGCCATGAGGGAGGCAGCATGTGTGTTGTGTGTACTAATGTGCCACTTTGTGTGTGTTGTGAGGGATATATTTTGATCCAGTTACTGTAATGCGGCTATCATTTTCCCACCTCTTCCTCTGTTGGGTGCATGTCGAGTTCACAAGTTAAGCACTGCGAAGAGCTCACTCTCCTCAATACCCGCGCCGACTGGTGTAAAAGGGCCTTCCGCAAAGCGCCGCTTGTAATCTGCCTTTGGTAAGTCCTCCTTAGTTTTATCTGCCAAGGATTACCTCACAAGCTGCAAGCAGGAGAGAAACGAGGGAGACGCAGAGCAAGAGTGAGAGAAATGAAAAGCAAGTCAAACAGAAAACGATGAAGATGGAACAAAATGAAAACAAATCGCTGTGTAATCTCTGAAAGAGAGAGACCTGCTTTAGAGTTGAAGGGAGGTTTCCCTCGCCACTCATTTAGAGAGGGAATTGACTAATCCCTCTGTGATTGATGTCTGCTATGAGAGGCTCTATAGCAGACTAATATGGCTTATGAGGATGACCAGAAAGTCCTTTGTATGTGCGTGCCTGTGTGTGTGTATATATGAATGAACCAAACCTTTTTGTCTTGTGTGTCCTTCTATCCAGTGGCCGGAGAGGCCAGGGGTTTGAATGACATGGCGGGCCGAAGAAGGGGTAACTTTATCTTAATCTGCTCCTAATCTGCCCCAGTCCTCCAGGTGTGTGTGGGCTTAAACCCAGAAACATCCAGGGTTTTGGGGTGAGGTTTAAGGGGGCTTCGGGTGAGGACATAGAAGTCCATGCACTTGAAAACTCCTTCGACCTCAAGAAGGTCTTAGACCCCCCGCACAGTCTTGAAAAACGCTCTTACTTAGTCATGCCATACCTTACTACCGTCATCCTTAAGTGGCCCCCGCTACATTTTAATTGAATTAAACCAACCGTTCTCCGCAATTTAAAAAGGACCTTAGAAGTACCTTATGAATTAGTCTGAGTGATTTGTCTTTCAAATTGTGTGCATGTGTTGGCAGAGTGTGTGCGTGCACTGTGTGTTTGAGGAACGGAGAGCGAGTGTAGAAATGATAAGGCTTTAATTGCCTCTTTATAAAGCCCTCCAGCACCCCCCCCTCTTGGACTGTTATGGTATGCAGGTGTGTGCTCTTATGTGCTATAGGAAATACTAAGTGGCATTCTCAGCTCTTAACTCTTGGATCACAGAGTGGGATCATTCCCGTAGCTTTTAATCGAGCACTCTAGTTGGACCACACTGTCTTGGTCTTAATCAAAACATACAGTGAGTTTGCACACTTTGACCCCAGCTAGGAGCTAATGTTTGGTAGCCTCTACTTGAATTGGGGCTATTGCTTTGCATCTTAACATCAAAAGAGAAACCAGACAAAGCACATAACTCAGTTCTGCCCAAAGTAGCCTTTGGATAGCTTAGCTAGCAGAATGGTTACATGCAGTTGGTTTTTATGACCAGTGGTTGGTTGATCTCGTGGTCCAACACTAATCCCCAGTGAAGGACAATCGGAGCTGATCGACAAACATTAAGGACATTAATCTGAATGTCTTTGATGATTCCCTACATTTCATCTTGCACAATCAGTAGATCAATTGTGTGCATGATGAAATACAAGGAAATTGAGCATGTTAGCATACAGAACGTCACATGCCAACAAATTAGTATTAATTGTATCAAAAGTGGACAACCCATCCATATGTTGGGGACAGAAAGATTATTGCCCTTGTTTTTTTATCCATGATGATACATCATAAACTATTGCCCCACAGGTTGATGTTCTTTTCTTTCTCTTTCTCCCTTCACTTTCTCTATCGATCTCCCCCCTCTTTCTTGATGCTCCTGTCATAGTCCTCCCTCTCTGCCTTAGTGTAGCATTTTCTTGTGTGTGTGTGTGTGTGTTTTGATGCATGTGTATTCTGATCAGGAGTCAAAGGGGTGACTTTGTAATTATGTTCATTTTAATTGGCTGTGCTATCACCCCTCTCATCACTTTGGAGCCCACGCAGCGCTGGACAATGGCAGTCTGTAGTGGGGGGGTTGCACAACTGCTGTGTCAAGACCCCTCCACGCACCACACACACACACACACACACACACACACACACACACACACACACACACACACACACACACACACCACACACACACACACACACACCACACACACACACACACACACACACACACACACACACACACACACACAACACACACACACACACACACACACACACACACACACACACACACACACACACACACACACACACACACACATACACACACACACACACACACACACACACACACACACACACACAGCCTCTTTACCTGCAGAGCATAATTCCTAAAGTGGCCCCTTAATGAGTTTTCCCGGCCCAGGCTTAGATTAATTGATAAATGGCGGCGCTATCGGCACAGCTGATCTCTGAATCTATTGCAACACTAATTTGTTTGTTGAAGATGGCAGTTAAAGGAGATTAATACGTTATAGATTTATAAGAGACACCCCCTCTTTCTCTTCCTCCTTCTCATCCTTCTCTCCAAGCTTATTTATTTGTCTGAGGAAGATGAGGAGGTGGAGGAAGAGCAGAGAGGTCTCTCGATCCCTGTTGGATTCTTGAAACGTTTTAAAATATACATAATAACATATACATGAAGTTCATTTGCTTAGCCAATAGTATAACATGCAACAAATTAACTATATAACTTCTGTCGCTCTGGTCAGTTTAGTAAGGACCAGCTTTAAGTATAATCTATTATTTAGCTGCTCCTAGAAAATTATAATAACCCGACAGATACTGAACTTTTCGGCGTGAGACCCATGATCATATTTGAAAAACATCCGAGTGCTCTCGGTGTGAAAGCGTCATGATTGCTTGTGTGAAAAACCTACAACATATTGTGTCATTTCTATACTGCAATTTTTAGTTGTTTGTCCATTAATGTTACTTTAATATCAATACGTGCCCACACCCATATCTGCTGATGTATTGGTCCAGCTCTAAGCACATGCAAACACGCTGAGTTCAAGACACATCAGGGTTAGGAATGCTAACAGGTAGCTACTGTTGATTAAAGCTTCCAAAAGAAGGGGCACACATGGAATAAGTTTAATGTTCTGAGTATTAGTCAGACCTAATGACAGTCAGGGTTTGACTGCAGGTTACTAACCACTTCAACACATACAAACTTCATTTAAGTAGCTGCACGTGAACGAATGCAAGTTAGGACTGTGACACAATGGTAAAAAAAAAACGTCTAACTGATACTGTAAAATAAGAGGGTACGGTAAGAATGTTGACTGAATGTTTAAGAAAGGTGTCGATCTCATGCAGGAGTAGTGTTTGACGAGCAGTTTGTAATATCTTCTAGTGGATCTGTGTAAGAGGGAAGAGATGGAGGTGCACTCGGCATCAGTACCATCAGATGTCTTGTTTTGTTTCTAACTGGATCCTACGTTCTATACCATCAACCCCCTTACCGCACATACACACTCAATCCCAAACCTGCGTGTAATTTCCCCCCCAGCCAAAGCTAATTTGCAGAGGTGTGAGTGTGGGTAATGCTACTGCCGCTTCCATGACAAGCTAAAGCCAGCGCTTACACCGCATTATGCCCCTGTGTTACACGTTAGGCGTGAAGCGGGCGGGTGGGCACACTGCAGGCTGGCACCATCACTCCTTTGTCTGCTGCCTCCTCCAAACTGTGTTATTTCATGATGTTTTTTTCAGTGAATGGTTTTTATTTCAATTTCAAAGCCATGTCTGTGCTCTCCCCTTTCTGCCTTTTTCCTGCTGCTTTGCATGGTTATGCCTTTGGAGCAGAATAGTCCTTGGAAGCAAAAAATTGTCCTGGAAAAGGAAACCGCTTTTTTCTGATTTTTGCATTTTCCATCTCAGTAGCCAACCGCCCAAAGGCCCTCTGTCTTGGCCTGCAGGTTCACTGCGAGATGGGAAATGAAATGTAAATGGGAGAAAATGTAATATCTGCTTCTGAGAGAATCACTCGCAACCCCACGTCACCATCAGGATGAATGTAACACATGTTCCCACTTTAGGATATATATTTTCTTTTGAGGTGGCCTTGCTCAGAAGCAGCCGGTTCAGTGTGTCATATATTCCGCTCTCAGGTGTAATAGGTGCTCTCTCCACCTGTTCACACACATAAAGTGATGCCCGGCTTAACTAAACAGTGTCTACATGCACAGTCACACACACATGCACACACACTTTCTCTCACGGCTCTCTCTGGAAGGAGCCCCTCCTCGGTGTGATTACAGCAGTAATGCGATATATCCTTTGTATGTTAATGTGTATTATTTTTCACGCTACATTCGCTCTCCTCTCCCGTTCCTGCCTTTTTTCGCTATTGTTCCATCCACTCCACATCTCCATTTACATAATTGAACTTTTGATTGGACTTCCTCCCCTCTGCTCTCATGCAGGCAACGTTTGAAATCCGAAGCATAATTTCACGGGCTTCCTTTTCGCTCTGTCTTTTCTAATGTGAACACGTCGGACGCAGAAAGCCCCCAGATTAAACAAATTGCTTGTTTTGATTGAAGGTGCAATTAAATAATTGAGAGTGTTGGTAGTTGGGGCTCAGCCAATCAGATGAGAGCTTTCTGGAGCAGGATGGACAGGCCACTTAAGTGCACTAACCTTTATCCTCTTAAATGTGAACAGGTATTAATGTTTTCAAGTGTGTGTGTACATCTTGGATAACAGTTGAGTGTTACAGGATGTGTGCTTTTCTACTCTGTGTGTGTGTGTGTGTGTGTGTGTGTGTGTGTGGTGTGTGTGTGTGTGTGTGTGTGTGTGTGTGCGCGTGTGCGTGTGTGTGTGTGTATGGACTTTTTCTTTTTTTGCCGTAGGCTCCTTGAGCGGATTACAAGTTTTAAAGAGTATGAGATTCAACACCTCCTCAAATCTGACACTCTCTGACACCGCTTTGAAGCCATGAAAGTGAGATTGGAGAGACACGGAAGCTCTTTTCTCTCCACAGAGTCGTGGGTTTATGTCATTGGGTCGAGGCCAGTTACGTTTCCATTGAAGCGTTTTGCCCCAGAGGGAGAGACAAAGCTGCCACTTAAAACGTTTCACTTGTGTCTTTTTTTATGTTTCTGAAAAGGCAGTTTTAATAGCCGCCATTGTTTTTAGTAAATTAATCATGTATAATGCTATTCAACTTTTGATTACATTTGTCTATCTTCATGTTGGCCAACAGGTTGACCAGGAAGTAGACTGCTTTTAACCCCAAGTTGCAATCAGGCACAATGTTAAAAATACTTTCTAAATCAAGGAGTACTGTTTAGTTGCTGGAAAAAAAGGAATACAAAATAAGTTTAATTGGAAATAAAGTCATACTTTTCGATTGACTTAAAATGTATTATATCTTCAGTATATTGCTAGTATTGTAATCCACATATTCAGCAAGTATATAAACTAAACCTGTGATACCCTTCCAATTTCTCGCCGTGCATGAAAAAAGGATTTACTGTTTGTATAGGACAGTTCAACTCAGAGTTTCTCTAAAAGGTATTTCGGATTACTCATCTCTTCATACAGTACAGTAGAAATTGGCTTATTGCCCAAATCTAAAAGAAACAATTTCCACTCTCGCTACAGAATTGTTCTTTTGCTTAAGACCTAAGATCGACCTGTGACTATTTTCTAATTTCACATATCACGGTTCATCCGCTTTTTTTACCCCCGATTCCAGATCTCAAATCACATTAACCCTCCCAAAAATGACACTTTTGACACTTTAAACAAATTCTCCTCCCGACACCAACAGGAACCTGGAAGCTTCCATTCCCAGGTTTCCTCCTATCTTGTCATTCAGGCATTGTAGTGAGCTTAACCCCCCTCTTTCTCTCACATCCCTTTCCCCTTCTTCCATTTTTTTTTCTTTCTCTGCCCCGTCGGATGTATGTTGTTGACACTGAGGCATCAGGAATAATGGAATCTCTTGTCAGTGGCTTGTATTTTTCGCCCAGGCTGTTAGAGCTGTGTATAATAGTGGCAGAGGAGGAGGAAGAGGGGAGGTTATGTGCCACTGATAGTAATGAAGGTTGCCTTTTCATTTTTTAATATGGAATGTTTGTGGGCCGAGGCAATGCTCTCCGCTAATCCTACCCTCGAGCCGAGCTAGCTACATGGCTGTGTCAGTGTTACACGCACGCACGCATGCACGCACACACACACACACACACACACACACACACACACACACACACACACACACACACACACACACACACACACACATCCAGAGACAGACAGATAAAAGACACACACACATCCAGAGACATCCACACAGACAGATAAAAGACACACACACATGCACACACACGTACACACACGTACACACACATCCAGAGACATCCACACAGACAGAGAGAAAGACACACACACACACACACACACACACACACACACACACACACACATCCAGAGACATCCACACAGACAGATAAAAGACACACACACACGTACACACACGTACACACACATCCAGAGACATCCACACAGACAGAGAAAAAGACACACACACGCACACACACACACACACATCCAGAGACATCCACACAGACAGAGAAAAAGACACACGCACACACACACACACATCCAGAGACATCCACACAGACAGAGAAAAAGACACACACGCACACACGCGCACACACACACACACACATCCAGAGACATCCACACAGACAGATAAAAGACAAACACACACACTATATACGTGTGCACACCTTCCTTTAGGCAAGACAGCAAACTGTTTGATAAGTCAGGGTGCATTTCTGTTCCTCATGAAAGTTTCGCTCCTCCCGTGTTTGTGTCTTAAGGAAATGCAGCCAGTTCCTGTAGAAGAAGATATGGTTTGTGTTCAATATGTGGTGGCTATGAAAGCTTGAGTGCGGAGATGCATTCGTAAACCTTTATCTGGAGAAAGCGTAATGGAACAGTCCGGGCTGCCAGATGAGAAAATGACATCAGTTGGGGTTGTGATGAACACGGGGGTCAGTGTTTGTATCGTGCTGCTGTCATTTAAAAAAACAAACAAAAAAAACAAGTTTGTCAGGAAGGAAGACAGGAATATTTTTTTCAAATAAACAGTTAAACAAATGTTTTTTAAGCACCTCAAGTTGAGTAGATAGTAGGTATTTGTGTTTTCTTTACCACTTTAATTGCAAATTAGTGTAAATGTGTATTTGTTTTTTCTTTGGCCAAGATACCTGTGTGTCAATAGTTGAGAGTGGCCCTTAAAGTCTGTGTATCCCACTGGCTAATATTTGTTTTTTTCCCCACTGGCTGTGTTACACAGATGTGTATTTGTGTGTGCGAGTGTGTTTTCCGCCGGCTAGGGTGCAGGGTCTTCGGCACTGGAGTGTGCTGTGTGTCTAATTGCTTTAATAGCACCTGGTCTTTAATCCCAGGTAATTAGAGCGCTCAAATTAGACGGCTACTTTCAACCGTCACTTGAAAAAGCAGAAAGGGAAGGCCTGGAGGAAGACCACTCCACTCTGAAACTCTACACACACACACATTCAAGCTTTTACTGACACGCACAAAAACATTTGGCTAAGCAGAGACAACTGGAGGAACACGTTTAGTTTAGAGAATTATGTACTTATGTGTAAGTGTAGTGAAATTAATATATGTTCTCCCTCTTCTTAAGTCTGAATACCTACATTACGTTAGATAAGTTGGTGATAAGGGACAAAATGATTTGATGAGGTCAAAAAGCAATGTTGTAATCGGTATTGACTTTCTGACTTTTTATCTATTTTTTCCCCCCGGTTTGTTTGAGTGGCACGCAGGCATTGTCGAGGCCGCCTAAAACGTGTCTGGAGAAGCTGCGGGGAAAGGTTAAGGCCCACTTTTAAAGATGAGCCGGAAATGTCAAGTGTCCGCCCCTCAGGCTCCCGCTACCGTCTCCCTGCACTGAGACTGCCGTAGGGGCCTGCATGACTCACACACACACACACACACACACACACACACACACACACACACACACACACACACACACACACACACACACACACACACACACTGGTACAAAGGTTAGGATTTGCTGTTAGAGATTGCCTCCAGTGTCTTTCATCTGATTTGGCCCTTGTGGCATCTCAGCAGGCTCCAGGCTCGCGGTCACACGGGTTAAACTACAACAATAGAAGAGTAAGAGACATCCAGGTGTTTATAGACTTCAGCTAACTCACTAATGTTGCTTCAGTTCTTCATTTGTTATGCCTGTTGACATTTCAAACCAATGATGTGTTAGTGTCGTAGCAGCAAGGACAACCTCATATCTAAAGGCCTTAATCCTGTCACAAAGTTTGTGTTACGTTTTGGTTCAGATTGTCTTAAAATGTTGTCTGTACTCTTCTAGGTCTCTGCATTTGGCCTAAGCACACATCTCTTTGGAGTGATGTTGTCTAGCCAGTATTTTTAATTAAATTCAAATTCTATTTATTTCCAATGCCCCTGATGATTTTCTGAACGATTTTACGTCTGCTTTTGAGGGCTGGAAGATGCTTACCGGCGCACACTGTCCCCTTTACATAATAATTGTTTTCCTCCAAATTCCCAGAGCCAAATTTGTGTTTATTTTCCTATATTTTCTGAGGCTCTCGTGTTCTTGCAGTAGCAGAAAGCCGCCAACAGAGGGGGTTGGTGGGCCACCACACGCCTTGTTACAGCGCTGAGACTCAAGCAGTCTTGTGAGCTGTGTTTTCTCATGGCCTTCACTGTGTCTTAAAAACTGGGTTAACTCGTTACGGTGGCCAGTACCAGGCTGTGTAAAAGCAACATCTCTTCATTCACTTTTTCACTGCTAAAGGTCAAGTAAAGCTTTGACGAATGAAACCATCCAGCGCTTGGACATTAAACATCACCTCTCTGTGAGGGCAGCAGCAAGACCACATTTGCATTTTATCTAAACCAATATTTTACTAGAAATTACACAATTAATACAGAACTATTAATTAACAACAGAGAACCTTAATATAGTTCAGTGAAGCAGTTTTGTCTTGCATGCAACCCAACAAATGTAGTGTTTTTTCTAAAGTTGTACTAGTATTTACCATGTCATCCTTTAATGTGTCTGATATTAAAGTCAAATTAGGCTTAATGAAAGTTAGACACCCTGCTTAAACACATTGTGTCACACTATTAATGAAAGCTGTGTTATTAGTCATATGTTAATTTCATTGTCCTGCATATAATAGAAATATTTGAACACATTTCATAGTCTTTTTGATCACTTGCCTCTAATGAATTTAATCAAATCTCAGTGACATTTTTTGCCATTTCTCTCCGAAACGATCTGAGAGAATTAGCGCGTATCTGTCGCTGCATAACCAGATTAGTGAACAGCGGGCTGAATAATCAGAATAGCATTGGTTCTGCTGGACGTCAGAGGAGGACCAGTGTCTCCACGCCACCGAGGATTTGTGGGATTTGGAGTCTGGGAGAGGAAAGGCTCCTAATGGTGAAAGCTTTCGACCCAGATAAGACTTCAAAGGCGGAGCTAATTAATAAGATGTTTACATTATCCACGGTCATACACTGCTTTGTGCATGACCCTTCGTTATGGCGTGTGTGTGTGTGTGTGTGTGTGTGTGTGTGTGTGTGTGTGTGTGTGTGTGTGTGTGTGTGTGTGTGTGTGTGTGTTGTGTGTGTGTGTGTGTGTGTGTGTGTGTGTGTGTGTGTGTCTGCGTGAGTGTGTGTGCGTGAATGTGTGGCCTCATTGTATGTCGGAATGGCAAGCTAATTGGATGGGTGGAGGTTGCTAAGTAAAACATTTAATTGAGAAATAAATAATGAAAGGAGCTCAGACTTGGATCGGGGGGGGGGGGTGGCATCGTGGACAATCTTTTGTGCCAATGGTTTGGAATGTAGTATGCTCTCATACCAGTTAAAAAAACACATTTAAGACACATATAACTCATATAATAGAGATATAATCCAATAGAGACGTGCTGCAGTAATGAACCTTAAACCTGGACACGAGTTAGCATTTTACCGCTTCTGGTTTCCTTGTCTCAAAGTCAATTTATTTTGGACGTGCTTTTGGTTAAGTGCCTGAAAGAAGGTCTGTGGTTAACACAAGCTTAAGAGATTTTCACTTGTTTTGAAAGCATTAGCCACATTTAGCTAAGTGGTGGTGAGGTGAAGTCATGTGACCGCTATGTGGTTTGTTTATAGCATAACGTTAGCTTTTACTTCTGATGATTGCATTCAGGCTTCAAAGATCCTGAAGTAGTTTCAATATGTGGAGATTTCCTGCTAAACCAAACATATAAGTTCCATAAACAATTGTTTGCCACAGAGATTATCTTCTGCAACATTCGGAAATCCAATGGAAAAATCTCATACAATTTTTTGAGGGAGCCCTTGCGATGCTAACTTCCGAGTTGGCCTACAAAAATATGTTATCCCTGCACCACCATGTGGATTATTCATTTTTAACTATCAGTAATAATGTGTATTGTCCTTCTGACCCAAAAACACAGCCCTAATTTAGGGAATGGATATAAGTATTTCGCATTGATCCATTTCATATTGTAAAGGTGGAATATATTGAAAGATTAAACTCAAAACCTTTTTTCTTTCCTCTGCCTGCAGCCCAGCCCCATCCCGAGCCCGGTTCTGGGAGGGAAGCCCAACGCCAGCCAGTCTCTGCTGGTGTGGTGCCGCGAGGTCACTAAGAACTACCGCGGGGTCAAGATCACCAACTTCACCACGTCCTGGAGGAACGGCCTGGCCTTCTGCGCCCTGCTGCACCACTTCAGGCCCGACACAATGTAGGAAACACACACACACACACACACACACACACACACACACACACACACACACACACACACACACACACACACACACACACACACACGTCAGGGCTAGAAATAAGACCAGTAGATTCAAGGCTTTTATTGTCATGTGTACATAGCTACAGTGTTACAGTTATGACAATGAAAATCTTAGGTCACAGGCTCCTCCAACAGTGCAACAACAATAAAACAGATAATAGTGCAAGTAAATACTATAAAATACAATATAATAACAATAGAAACAGTGCAGAATAGTCAAGTAATTGGAATATTGATATATATAATTTGCAAACAGATGTGGATTATGGATGTTCTTTCAGAAGTGCAGGTGTTTAATAGTCTTATGGCCTGTGGGATGAAACTGACTCTGAGTCTGGTGGTTCTAGTTAGACTAGTGAGGTCATTTCGGGTGGAACTCAGACAGTTCAAATTTCAGAAGGCGAAGTAATAATCAAAGTTAAGAGTCTTGAACATATTTAGATTGAATGTAATGTTAAATGTCCGTTCACTTGTTTCTTGTCTTTATGTTTGTCCTTGATGTTGTTAATGAAGCTGCAAGAAAAGTTTCAAGAAAATTCGGGTCTTACAATCCTATTTAATGTTTGGTGTTTAATGTGTGTATACAACATATGGAAAACCTGCAGCCCCATCAAGGGAGCAGACATGAAGATTATTTATTTAAACTGTGTGTGTGTGTGTGTGTGTGTGTGTGTGTGTGTGTGTGTGTGTGTGTGTGTGCCTTTGCACTCCGGTGTGTTATTTTTACATATTTTCCACTCTATTAGTTCTGTTGATTGCACTGCTATGAAATTGCATGTTACAGTTCTAATGCCATTACATGTGACGCATATTTAAACTTTCTCCGCTATCTCTCTCTGTCCCCCATTCTCTCTCTCTCCCTCTTTATTTTCTCCCTGCCTGCCTCCTCTCCCACCTTCCCCACTGTTGTTCCAGAGACTACAAGTCGCTCAATCCTCAGGATATTAAAGAAAACAACAAAAAGGTAAGAGGCAGCCACCGCTGGGCCCTTCACACCACTTAGCTCCCTCCCAACCACAACTCCATTTGGCCTTATTTAGAGATCTGCCATTAATCCCTGGATGTACTGTGCATGTGTGGTTCATGGTTTAAATGGGGAGAGGGGAAACCCACATGAAGGCTAACAAATACACTCACAATTACACATATGAACTACAGCCAGACGTTATAATGACAGTGTTTCCAAGACGTTCCCCCTGCTGCGATGTGTCTTCGTGGCAATAACTAAGTCACCTGGTGAGATGCTATCTTAGCTCTGCTGCATGCTGGGAGATTACCAAACGGTCTCTGCTTAGTGTGTTTAAGTCACTGTGTATATAATAAGAACACATTTGTCCTGTGTTGATTAGATTCTTTTGTTTGTATTTCTGTAAAACAGTGTGCAGGAGGGGGTATGCATCTGTTTACTGGTAACTGTAATCATAGGTTGTATATAAAAAGTGGAAGTTGTCAGCATGACATCACCCCTAAGTATGTGGAAAAAGGTTTGAAAGCCTCTTGTTTGGCATTTACGTTGCATTTGGAAGTGCCATGACAGGTTTGAAATAATTACACTCGAACACTGAACAAGATAGAGACCTGTCGACTGTGTGATAGTCAACCGTAAAGCATACGCTGCTGTTTTACTCCAAATGGGACCATCGTTTACTAAATGAACATCATGTTAAGATTGAGACAACGAACTCATGTTTCCAATGTTTACTTGTGTGATAAATCATCTAAGAAGAAGGGTCATTTTCTTATAGACTTCCATACAACCAGACTTATTCTTTTAACCAGAGGTTGTACAGGCCATACAATAATGTATGTTTAAGGCACTTCATATTGGCTTAGCTTTTTATGCTTCACTTTTTCAGAATGCTTAAGATAGAATAAACCGTCCATGTTGGTTCGGAGACATCTCGTTGGTTTGATTTCTGTCCTTTCCTAAAACATGTCAACCCACATACAGTAAATACATTCACTACTAAAGCACACCTGAATAACCCATTCACACCTCGCCCTATGTCATCGTATCTTCACATTCACAGTTTGAGGTGCACACATTGCCATTTCCTCCTCCGTCCCTCTGGCTCGTGTCGTGCACATTTACTTACTTTCCCAACACACAAATGCACACCTCTATTTTCCCTCCTTGCTACTACACACTCACACACATATACTACACACCATCGCCCTGTCCCCTCTCTGGCCCCGAGGGCTACACAGAACGATATGCGTCGGGTTCCTGCAGCATTATTTCCTCTTCTCACACACACTCTGGCTCAGCGATAACCTCTGGTGGCCCTGTTAGGCATGAATGCTACCCTGTTGACAATAACCACAGTGGAGGGAGAGGGAGAGACCCAATCCCATATCTGCTAACTGCCCCTCACCCCCTCCAGGTGCTCAAGTAGCCCTGAAGAAATTGGCTAGATATAAGTAATATGGGAATATGCCGTAGAAGGTGATAGCCGGTGAATAGCTGCAGCTCTGTGCGACCTGCTCCTCTGTAAAGATCTACACCGGCTGCTGATGTACATTTGACCAAGCATGCTGCTCCGTTCAAAGGAGACGCACTGCAGGTAGATATCAGCGAACTGACTCCTCCTGCCAGAGTCCTCATATGGCCTTCAAGGATCTAGGTGCATAAGCAACATTGGATATATGCCAAACAACTATGTTAGTACTGTCAAGTTTGGTTTAGTTGAGCAGGGCAAGTATTTTTTGAACGTCCTTAAATGTTTTTGCTTCACAAAGCACAATTAGTTAAAGAAATTAACCTGCAAGAAAAATGTACCAGCGAAAACATTTCCTAAAAAGGTTTTAATTTAGCAACCTTTATGAATAGATGGATTATTTATTTTCGAATTTGTTCGAGGCCTCACAGAAATACATATACATAAATACGTTATACACTAGGGCTGCACGATTTTGGGAAAAAATCTAATTGCGATTTTTCTGACAAATATTGCGATTCGAATTGCGATATTTGTTTTTAAGCGACCCAACGGAAGTTTATTGTAAAATGCGGCCATATCTCCGGCTAGGAAGGTCATATCAACATACTCCCGTCTCTAGCACCCCCGCAGCCCGAGCTACGAGTGAAAGAACTAAACTTACATGAAACTTCCGTTGGGTTGCTTTAAAGTCAAGCTTCAGTTAAAGATTCACCCTGTATTAGAAACATGTGATGGAGCATTACTAACCTGACTCAGATGGTTTGTTTCACCAAACTATCTAGGAAAGCTCCATTGGAAGCCATTTGGAAAGGGCAGGCACTTTCAGAAGCACTTGGCAGGTGATTGGATCAATCCGTCACCTTCTATCATGGGCCACTTCTGATTGATTAACAATGGCTGGTACATGTGGAGTAAGGCACTTCTGATTGGTGTGGATGACTGACACACAATAAAAAAAAAAAAATTGTAAAAAAAAAAAAGTAAAAAAAAATCGCAGGATTATCTCGAATCGCGATTTTGATTTAAAATCGATTAATCGTTCAGCCCTATTATACACCACAAAATAACTACATAAAAAAACGTCAGAAACATCCACATTTATACACACATACACATCACATCTACTCACAAGATATATTTGGTAAGGAGACCATCATGTGTGCGGCTTATTGAACAACACCTGAAATCAATGACTGATATATTCGGTAATCAGGGTTCCTGCTCAATCTGTTTTCTGTAAACTGTAGTTGTTGTTTACCTTTGTTAGCAGCGACTACATTTTAAATATTATCAGTCCGTAAAGTTAAAAACCAGTGAAATAGCCACATTTTATTGGTACATTGATAACTTAGTGCTTGCAGAGCAATTTGCTAGAATGCAACAAGCCATATATAGATGTTTGGGATTGAATGTCTGCATGTGAACAGATTTTGTTAGCATGTGAGATGTGACGTCTGAGCACACTTGCCAACCCTCCCGATTTTCGCGGGAGACTCCCGATTTCATTGCCCTCTCCTGGTTTCCTCCCGGGGTCATATTTCTCCCGCATTTCTGACAAAATCTGATTTACTCACGACTGTTTCCACTCTGACTTTAATACAGCTACACCATTGTTTGGTTTCCATGGTAGCGCGTCTCTTTAGTAGCGCGTCTCTTTAGTAGCGCGCGCAACTGAAAGTCTGAGAGGGTGAGGCGTTCTTATTATACATCCATGGGTGAGGCAGATAGTCACAGAATACAGAACAAGAATCGACAACTCTACCCTCTGCTCACTCCTTTCCTGTACAAAATACAGGTCCAGCCCACACATGCTCCATCAAGGATGGTGCTACAGGCCGCAACTACAATAAGCATGTTAATGTTAATCTAACCGGTCCGGCGACCCACTAGCCCCGCGGTGGTTTTGAAATGCTCCCGATTTCTGAGGTCTCAAGGTTGGCAAGTATGCGTCTGAGGGATTGTACACTATGGATAATGTTGGTTTATATCCAGCAGTAACACAGACAGTAAATTGTAGACATATTATACTCTGTATTGTTGGAGGCTGTGATTGTAAAGGCCAGTGAGTTCAGGGGAAATGAAAGGGGAGCAACGCATCGTGTGGTGTCATGTAGCACCTTGAATGTGTTTGAACAGGAGAAGGGTGCCCATGACGCCCTGCACGAAATAAGGAAACAGTCACGCCAGGCACGGGCTCGGACAGAATAATGATGCAGGTTAAGGAGCCCGTAGAGCAAGCAATGGAAAAGAAGAGAGAGAAATGAATGTACGAAGAACAGAATGAAAGAGCGTGATGAAAAAAGACTTATCTCCCATCCACCATGTTGTATAGAGTTGCTTTATAAAGAGTTATTAGAATGTATAGAATTTATTGAATGGACAGCAGAAATGGAAAAGTGTAGAAATGACAACTATCTCCGCCTTTCATGGTGAACTGATAGACATGCCCCCTCCTCCTTTCCCAGTCTATCTGTGAAGAGTGATTGCAATGAGCTCAGACTGTGCTGAATTATGACAGATAAGGACAATCAATATTGGGGGTGCGTAGGAAAGAAAAATAGAGGGAAGTGAATATTCAGAACAGCCTTTGAAATGATCCATTATCAATGGATACGTATGTGTATGTATGGATGAGTGTGTGTATATATGTTTGTTTAAGGTGTGTGTGTGTGTGTGTGTGTGTGTGTGTGTGTGTGTGTGTGTGTGTGTGTGTGTGTGTGTGTGTGTGTGTGTGTGTGTGTGTGTGTGTGTGTGTGTGTGTGTGTGTGTGTGTGTGTGTGTGTGTGTGTGTGTGTGTGTGTGTGTGTGTGTGTGTGTGTGTGTGTGTGTGTGTGTGTGTGTGTGTGTGTGTGTGTGTTGTGTGTGTGTGTGTGTGTGTGTGTGTGTGTGTGTGTGTGTGTGTGTGTGTGTGTGTGTTGTAATGAGGCCAAGGAGAAGTCATTTGTCATGCCATCTGATAGTGTAGCACCAAGCACCGGGCTAAAGCTCCCTGAGCACAACCAGTTAGGGGTTGGGCTGAGGAGGGGGGGGGGGCTCTGATGATTGACAACGATAGATAGCTGTCAGTCACTGAGAGAGGGGGGGGGGGGCAGCGGCCCAGGGCAGGAGACGCTGACATTTGAGTCCAAACCAAAAGCTTTGTCAGCCCAATGATGGAAAGTGAGAGAACTTGATTTTTTCTCCCAAAATACATGATTTTGTTATTGGACAGAAATGTAGCTTTTCGAGTGGTCAGGAATACAGAAGTTCAGTTATTTTGGTAGGTGTATTTCACATGTTATCAACCAAGCAGTAGGGCTGATTGATAAAAATGAGATCATTAGTATTTATTATAATTTTATTTTACCAAGATATAAATTCGGAAATACGGAATTTGTGCCAAATCACAAATCAAATATTGCAGTAAATTTGTTTCACTATTAACGCATACATGAAATACCAAAACTTCATCAACTCATTGTTTGCTTTTAGTTTGGTTGAATACATTCATCTGCAGACCAAGATTTTGTGATGAAGTTAAACAATTAGGATTTGATTTTAAAAACATTGAATAATGATAGTAATAAAGTAGAATACAAATGTATATGGAATAACTGCCAATTCGACAATTCATGCTCTCCTCTTTTACTTATTTATATTTTAACATTCTTGATGGCGAAAAAATTAAGCCACAAACGGCCCATTGCCCCTTTTGCTTGATAATCATTTAAAAATAATTGCCATAATTATGATTTAACTGTTGAGAGGGGGCACATACTGTAGGCTACCCCCTTACTAACAAGTCAGTCTTTTCAAACCGGTCTTTTCTCAGTATCAGTGTCTCAGTGGGACACGATCCATGCTCTTCAAGCTATGAGAGAAGATATAGAAAGAATACATCTGGACACTGAGGTCAGAAACACTAAAGCACATGTCGAGACTAACATTGACCCTGAAACAAAATCCAGTCTCCCTCCCTTCTTCCTCCTCAAGAAGCTCCCACTCTCACTCTTTTCTCTTTCTTCCTTTCTTTCTTTCTGTCCCTATTGAGCAGCAAAGTTGTCGCTCTCTTTCACAGCCTCCCCTATGTGAGAGGAGAACAATGTAAGCACACTTTGCTCCCCTGAATACGTGTTAGAAACCCAATCAGGCCCTCTTATTCCCCATATTCTTTTTCCTTCTCTTTCTCCTTTCTTGAACACTCCCTTTCTGCCAGGGAAAGGAGAGGGGGGAACTTTAACAGGCTCTCTGTAAAGGCAAACTCCTCTGTTCTTTCCCGCCGTCAGCTCTTTCCTCCTGCCTTGTCTTTGCAAGCACAAACACATACTTTCCATCTATAGAAAGGCACAATAGAGGTGAGAGGGAAAAAGACTCCTCCTAACAAAAGACATCATAATTGATTGTAAATTGAGAAGCATCTCTCATTTAAACCACTTCTTTACTCTCCATTCCTCTCATTCCTATCTCCTGTCCCCAGTCAGAAATACAGTAAATACAGCAGAACTAAATATTTAATTCATCAGTAAATACTTTTCTTAGAAAGCAACAGTTACCGTACCCTTGAGAAAAACCCATAACCATTAAAGTTGAAGTTGCTCAGGCTGACTTATGGCGCATTTCCACTGCAGCGCGTAGCACGGTTTAAGCGTGCCGTGCCAAACCCGGCCCGTTTTTTGTAGCGTTTCCACTAGGGGTAGTTCCGGCTAGTGGGTACTTTTTCACAGTTTTTCTGGCTCTCCAAAATCCAGCTTCTTTCCGGGCCAACAACCGGGCTGAGTATGCTGAACTAGTGAGAGAATCGCTGGCAAGGGGGCTACAACTACAACAAAATGAACATATTTGACCGTGATTTAATTGTAATACACGTTTCAAAATGATGCCGAAGTAACAACATACTGATACCAGTTAGTAAAAACCATGAATTAATGCTTTGACAAGTCTGTAGACTTTAAAATGCGTGTTTTCTGAATGGAGATCGGTTAAGCTAACGCAGTATACGCTCCGACCGTCCACACTCACAACAACGGCCTACAGACATAAATAAACCAGCGACTGTATTCGCCATGACACAGGCAGTCTGTGGTTTGTACTTGTTTAACTTTTGTCTAGTTCCTGAAACAGATATGAGGAGCTGTGAGCTCTGAGCGCTAACAGCTAACGGCTGATGTTGGTTTTGCGTTTCGCATTGAATATGACGTCACGGCTCCGCCTACACTGCGTTACTATAGTTACGGCCCATCCACACAGTGGCGTGCGTTGAAGCTTCCAACGCTTCTGCCCATTCACTTTGAATGTAGTGAATCACCCGGTGCTGTATGATCAGTCTCTGTTCATCTACCGGGATACAAACCGGAGGAGCGAGGCATGGAGGGAGGAGGCAGAGACAGTGGGTGAAACTGGTAGGTTTTCGCCTGTTTGGGGATTTTATATCCAGTTTACTTCGTTTTAACATTGCTATTGCTTTGTATGTCGGGGGCGGGAGATTCATGTGATTGGTTGTTGGTCGCAAAAAATCCCCAAGCTTCAGACACGCCCACCGCCAAGCGGCAACGCACGCTGCTGTGTGGACGGTCCGTTACTGCCCCAGTTCCTAAACTGTAACGGAGCGTCCACACAGCAGCGTGCGTTGACGCTCGCTCCTCCGGTTTGTATCCCGGTAGATGAACAGAGACTGATCATACAGCACCGGGTGATTCACTACCGCTATAATACCTTCCTCCATTTTTTGGAATATGAGGAAATTACCTGCGTAGTCTCTCCCAGCATACACGCGGTTTGATTGGCTAGCGCTTGTACTGGCAGATTTGCATAAACGGGATTTCATTGGCTGACGCTTCTGCCGAGGCGCCTTCCGTCGCTTCCCAAAATGCAGTTCGGCTAAAAGTGACGTCACCCCATTCAAAGTGAATGGGCAGAAGCGTTGGAAGCTTCAACGCACGCCGCTGTGTGGACGGGCCGTAATGGAAACGCAGCATAAAGTGAGCCTGGCCTACCAAGGCCTAACTATACCGTACTAAGCCGTGCGAGGCCCTGCAGTGGAAATGCGCCATTAGAGACACTTTAAGTTTTGGATGAATGCAAATGGAGGACTTATGAAAGATCAGACTTGCTCAATTGACTAATTTCTAGATAAAGGAAAGAAAATGTAAAGGGGGAGAAAGAAAAGGACTCACAGAGGAAGGGGCTGAAAAAATAAGCGGGCTCTTAAAAACAATCCGTGGGGTAAATAACAGCATAAAAACACACAGAGAAGCTTTGGGAGTCAGAGAGGGGGACGGAGAGAAAGAGGGAGAGATTGATAGACTGGGGGAGATCTACAGAGGCAGTGAAACAAACGCACAAGGCAACAGGTTGGAATTAGATCAACACTATCAAGCAGCCCAGATACAAGCTGTGATACCTGGGAGAGATGTGTGTGTGTGTGTGTGTGTGTGTGTGTGTGTGTGTGTGTGTGTGTGTGTGTGTGTGTGTGTGTGTGTGTGTGTGTGTGTGTGTGTGTGTTGTGTGTGTGTGTGTGTGTGTGTGTGTGTGTGTGTGTGTGTGTGTGTGTGTGTGTGTGTGTGTGTGTGTGTGTGTGTGTGTGTGTGTGTGTGTGTGTGTGGTGTGTGTGTGTGTGTGTGCTGTTAATCTATTTATTTACCTGTCATTGGCTACGATAATGGTTTTCATCCCTTCTCTCTCTCTGTCTCAGTCTATCTGGTGACGGGGGATTGGGTTTCGTGTGTCGCTTGATAATCAAACCTGTATTTTCTCATCAGACTCTAATCAGACCAATTACACGCGTGACGGAGAGCGTGGGCAGGTTGATATAGGGGAGCGATAAGGACACACAAACATACACACACACTCTCACACACACACTGTGGGATTAAGCGCTCTGTCTTGGGGTATCTGCGTCTCTTATCGGGGACAACCATCCCTGACATGACCCGTCAGCAGTCATGCCAAAGGTGTCTCTCACTCACACACACATGGATCATGCATGGGAGGCACCAAAAACAACCCATGTCTGAAAAATAAACCAGACTTCTGCTATCTCATCAAGCATTGGCACCCATCCATTTTTCAAACTCCTGTAACATGACCGTGACTCTGTTGTACAAATCTGTAACTTTCTGTCTTTTTTTTTCGGCAGGCTTACGATGTTTTTGCGAGCCTGGGTATCTCCCGTCTCCTGGAGCCGTCAGACATGGTGCTGCTGGCCATCCCCGACAAGCTCACGGTGATGACCTACCTGTACCAGATCCGCGCCCACTTCTCTGGGGAGGAACTGAACGTGGTGCAGATCGAGGCCAACAGCAGCCGCAGCACCTACAAAGTGGGAGACTTTGAGACGGACACCAACGCCTCCATCGGTCAGGACAAGTTTTACGCTGAAATCAACGACGTGCAGCACCACCAGGCTAACTCTGAGCCCGTAGACGCCGCTGGTGAAGTGAACCCAGAGTCTAACGGCACGAAAGCTGCTGAGGAAGAGGTGACGGAGCCAGGCTGGAAGGCGGAGGTAGGAGCGGCCAGCTGTCCAGCATCAGGCTCTTTAAAGTCTCCTCCAGTCCCATCGCCGCGCACAGCGTTAGCCGCCTCAGCAACAAGCTCTGAGGACAGGGGGAGTCTGCTCAAAGCCAAAACTTTAGACCTCAGCGAGTTACCTCACAGGGAGACGGAGAGACAGCAGCAGGCGGAGGAGGGGGGAGAGGAGAGACGGGAGGGGAGTACAGAGCCAGG
This sequence comes from Gymnodraco acuticeps, assembly GCF_902827175.1. Lineage (NCBI taxonomy): Eukaryota > Metazoa > Chordata > Actinopteri > Perciformes > Bathydraconidae > Gymnodraco > Gymnodraco acuticeps. Next base: position 218,206 of record NW_022989931.1, read on the forward strand.
GTCCCCCACCAGGAGAGGGGCCTCCCCGCCCCACCAGAAACTGGGCTTCTCCTATAACAGGGACGCAGACCTCATCAAGAAGAAGAGGGCCAGCCTGCGTCACTCCGAGTCTGAGCCCGCCTCAGAGAGCACCCCCCCTCCCGCCAACCACACAGACAACACCCCCAAACAGGTAAACAAACAAATAACGGTCTTAAGGCAAACACACACTGAACAAGTGCTACAAAAGTAAAATGGAGAAGTTAATCTAAAAGTGCTTTTATTTTTTTATTTAGTGCCATCCCTTTTTTTCACTTTACCGGAGATCATTTTTTATAAGAGCTGAACACTTTTTATCACTGTTTGACATCACTCCAAAAGATGCGCTTGAAATCGTTAATGAAAGTGTGAAAAGAATAAGTGTTTGAAAATACACATGGGGCATTCAAACTTATATATTTGATCCAATATTAGAAATTAAAGCGTTTTCATCAAATGTTTTCAATGAACATAAATATAACATACATTTTTTGCTATTGACATGTTCCTGCGGCTGTTATTATTACAGCCAATGACAGGTAAATAAATAGATTAACAGCACACACACACACACACACACACACACACACACACACACACACACACACACACACACACACACACACACACACACACACACACACACACACACACACACACACCTCCCCCAGGTATCACAGCTTGTATCTGGGCTCTTCAACTTTGATGGTTATGGGTTTTGCTCAAGGGTACCTTAACTGTAGCTTTCTAAGAAAAGTATTTACTAATTAATTAAATATTTTGTTCTGCTGTATTTACTGTATTTCTGACTGGGGAGAGGAGATAGGAATGGAGAGTAAAGAAGTGGTTTAAATGAGAGATGCTTCTCAATTTACAATCAATTGTTAGGAGTCTTTCTCCCTCTTTTTCACCCTGATCCATGTCTCAGACTTTGCCCTGAAAATGGGCCTGTCAAGTCCTTAAATAGTCCTTTAATTGGAAATTCAAAAGGTGTTGGATGCTAGTTTTTAACATGATAATTAATAGACTTTATTAATAACTTGTGATTGATTAAAACTCTTTTTTATTATAGAGTAAGAAAATCCCAAAATGGAGCCTCACTAATCAGAATACCTTTATTAGTCCCACAGAGGGGAAATGTACGTAGTTACAGCAGAAAAAAGAGCCACAGACTAATGTAATGTTACTGTAATGTTACATATGTTACATGCATTAAAAAGTACTAAGTTATGATATAATAAAAAATTAAAGTTACATAATTTTCAAAATACACATCCTGTAACAGTTCTTAGGATTTACTGTAGCAGCCAGGTATATATAGCACAGTTGTAACGGCATATATATTGCACATATAGCACATAGTTGGTTGGTAGCAAGGGGTATTATAGTCTGTGTTGTGGGTGTATGTGTGGGGGGGGGGGGTTCTACTACTAGGGGCTGTGCTGGTTGTATTGTCTGACCGCTGAAGGAAGGAAGGACCTGCGGTATGTCTCCCTGACAGCGGGGGTGCAACAGCCTGTCGCTGAAGGAGCTGCACAGTGAGGACAGGGTGTCCTGGAGAGGGTGGGACACATTGTCCAGTGCAGTTATGTGCAGTTATGTGCAACCAGGAATATTTTCAGAGCTCTGAATATAGTTGAACTTGTCCTTCAGGGGTCAGTAAGGGATACATGAAATTATCTCACGGCTAATTATAAATCCTGCTCCTCACACAACCCCTGGCTCAGTCTGTATGATGAAGGCTAATTTACGTCTTGCTACCAGGTATTAAGATTCTGACAGCGTTTACCTGCAGCTACCTGCCCGGCCTGTAAATGGATCGTTCAGGTTTTTATCGTCTGATTGAAAGTTTCCCTGCTACATTAGTCATCATAAGACAGAGGATGTGGTGAACACTCATTCCCTCCTGGCACACGCTAAGCTTCAAATCCCGACCTTGTTGATGCCATTGCAGAGATGACCGTACCCAAACTCTCCCGTTCTGCATTAGATGTTGTCGTCAGCTGTCTGCAGACCCAGACACACTGAGGCCGTAACATGTGGCGACTTCAGAAGGCGCCCGGAAGAACCCCCTGCTTTGACATTTCATTATATTTTTCATTATATTTCTCATCCCTTCAGTTGATGGCAGTCGGTGCCGTGACTGCTCAGGCGTGGCGACGCTTTGCGCCGAGCACACCTCATCTCGTCTCATACACACACACCCAAACACACATTGAATACATTGCTGCCTGCGTTGGTTAACCCCAGATTATCGCTTCCTGTTTACAAGTCGAAAGGTCACAGGGCAGGCGGGGGGGCTGCAGGGGGGTTATGACAGCTATGACACCCCATTTTGATCTGCTGTTATCAAGTTAGCGGGGATGCATCCTCGCCTGATGCATGCAGTCAGACTTGACTTGCTGAAAGGATGTCTCCGAGCTCTAAACAGCTGCCTGTAATGTGGTCTGTCTGAGCCAAATGTAAAAGCTCTGCTTGCCCTCTTTGCTCCCCCTTATAATGCAGCCAGGATTACCCTGCAGATAAAACTCTAAGCTAGGTGTGTTTTGCTTTCTTGTCAAAGCCGTCATGCTCTCCACACCACTGGACCCAGACAGCCCGTTTGTAGGCCGGCCCAAAGTGCAGGCCCTGTTTATCACGGGGGGGAAATACCCTGCTTCTAGATTTGGGTCCGCTTGTCTTTATTCTTTTCTACCTCCACCTGCTCACTGCACAAGATGCAGTCTGAAAGCTATTTATACTTCTCTCTGTGAAACTGTGTGTATTTCTGTGGCATGTCACTTATTTAGGCACCATAATTAACTAGATTTCAAAACTTATTTACTTGTTAAGAATCATATATTAGTGAAAACCCATCCAAACTTGTTACACTGTGAAGACAAAGTGCTTTATTAAGAAGCTGTAAAAACCCAATTAGGTTTTTTTATGGTATTGGCAATGAACCTGTAGTTTAAGATGTATTTTCTTTTTTAAAGGAGCCAGCACCTGTATCAAGTCCCCCCGCTGAGAAGGTGAGTACAGTTTGACAAGAGAGTAAGATACTGCAGACATATTCTCATATATCCATATTTGTGCAGTCAAAAGCTACTTTGGAAACTCTTAAAGAATCATGTATGGGCATCTACAAGCACTTATTTTGTTCATCCAAGAGGTGTGTACAGTCTTACTGAGAAAAAGGACTGTAGCGAATCATTAGCATTTTTTTTTAAGTCATTACGTTCGTCCTGTGGTTGCACACAGAGGGTGCTGTCCCGTCAGGAGGAGCTGAAGGAGAGAGCCCGCCTCCTCCTGGAACAGGCCCGCAGAGACGCCGCCATGAAGGCCGGAAACAAGAGCGTCCCCAACTCAGCCCTCACTGCACCGAACAGGGCGACCAGCGTCTGTGATGTAAGTCAAAGTTGTTGTTGTGTGTGTGTGTGTGTGTGTGTGTGTGTGTGTGTGTGTGTGTGTGTGTGTGTGTGTGTGTGTGTGTGTGTGTGTGTGTGTGTGTGTGTGTGTGTGTGTGTGTGTGTGTGTGTGTGTGTGTGTGTGTGTGTGTGTGTGTGTGTGTGTGTGTGTGTGTGTGTGTGTGTGTGTGTGTGTGTGTGTGTGTGTGTGTGTGTGTGTGTGTGTGTGTGTGTGTGCGTGTGTGCGTGTATGTGTTTATGCGTGTCTGGCACGTCTAACCACAACATCAAAGTCTACCTGATGCTCACTTTGGATCAGTCTGGGATGTTTTTCAGGTCTGTTTAACTTTAAGCTGTCCCGAGTTTAACTTGTCTGTCCCGGCCTCTCTGCTCCGTGCACTGGAGTGTCGTATAGTATCGCCTCAGTGTGCTGGAACAACTAATAGAGTGACCAGCAGCCTCTTCAACACCCTCATGTCACTCCGACAGTCCTTTTTCGCTGCTCACTAAACTCGCAACATGCTGGAAAAGCCTGTCTCATCCACTTTGTCGAACACTTTATGGAAAGGCTTTAAAAGGAAGGAAGACTTTTCCTTATTAACTTCTGCTCCGACTCTCTTATGGACTGCTGAGCGTCACAACCTGAACATGACAGTTAGGACTTCCACTTCTCTCTTTAAACATTTCGTTCCCACCTTGGTCATCTTGACAAATTTGCTGCCCCCTCAATTTCTGTGAGCAAAACTACATTTGTGGTAAAGTGGGGTTGGAATCACGAAGCAAACTAGACTAGAGAAGACGTGAGAGAAATTGCCCGCTCTGAACCGAGCACGCTCCACTGAACATAATATACTGGGAGGAGGTGGTGGTGGGGGGGGGGGCACACTGATGGACCAGGAGTTACCCTGGGAAAGCACTGTTGTCAAATCCTCAGTGACGTTTCCCAAATGTTTCACAGAAAGGGAAAAAATCTGGTCTTGTGAGAATTGTGACGACAACGGATTTGAGGGTGAAATGAAATAAATACCCTTTGGTAATGAAATATCTGAAAGGCAGCAGCCGCATGCCCCTGCTCTCTCTGCTGGAATCCTTAAAGAGATATATGCCCTTGAATTATTTGTGTACACTGTGTGTGTTAGTGTGTGTGCCTGCTTAAGTACATAAGTCTGTGTTTGTGTCTGCGTGTAAGCATCCAAAAATGTGTGTGTTCATGTTTGTGTGCAGGCCACAAGAATAACCATTTCAGGGATAATCCGAGGAATAAATGAGGAACTTCCAAGGACTGGTGGCGTTAAAAGTCTTCAGAGAAAGAAAGCAAATTAAAAGAGTTTTTCAAAGCTGTCGCACTGCCGATATATTTCTAAAAAAAGGTCCTCTTCTGTCCCTTGTTGTGCGGCAAGATGGCTGACTCCACTTAGATTAGCTCCTTAAAGTCAGACCCAAGCCTTCGCTCTTCCTCCCCCCCTTCTCCTCCTGATTTCCTTACTCATTTCCAAGGACAATTGGTTAATAACCCCGTCACACACACACACACACACACACACACACACACACACACACACACACACACACACACACACACACACACACTGATCCCATGCATAAAGGAAGGAGGGGCGAGCGGAAGATATTGAATTGTTTACACTTTTTTTAATAGAAAACATTGATCAAAGGAATACGACTGGCCTCGGGGCCAATGTGCTGATAATTGTTAGTGATTCAGATTAGATTACTTGATGTCTTGTTTTGATTAGCGTGTGAGTGTGTGTGTGTGTGTGTGTATGTGTGTCGGTGTGTGTGTGTGTGTATGTCCATGTTATCAGCTGAAGAGGCCCAAGCCTTTCCCATTTAACTCTCCATCCGTCTAAGTAGGTGCTTTGCGGTTTAGCATGCATAAGGTATAATTTAATTCAATTAAAGAAGGCTTCATTCTTCCAGGGAAGTGGCTAATGTGGGGGCAACACAATGATTTGGGAAGGGGGGGAGGAGGGGGCTGCATTGGATGTTTTGGGGGTGAAGCATTCAAGGTACAAATGATACATTTGTTCAAGAGCTATTAACTAAACTCGTGTTATTCAGAGTTAACATTTTTATTCACCAGTAAAATCCCAATCAGTAAAAAGATATGAGTTGAAAAACTAAAATATTAATATGTTGCTTCATTAATTCTCTAAACTGAATAAGAGCATCTATTCTAATTGAGTTTTATTAAGAGTCAGGTATGTTCACTAATGGGACTTTTTTGCTTAAAGGAAAAGGTTCATTATTGAAGCCAAAACCCTTCTGAACTGCTATTGATGAGAAGCTTTCTGAAATATGGTATTTCTTCAAATTAATTTGTTCACATCTTAAAGGTGGGGTAGGTAATTCACTTCAGAAACACTTTTTGTTATATTCCATGGAATGCTCTTAACATCCCTGATAGCAATGAATACATTCAATGCATTGACAATAAATACATATAAACATGTCATCTGTGGAAGCCGTAGCGCTGTAAAAAGCACGACCAATCATCTGAGCCGGCTAAAATAACTGGATGGCCTCCCTGCCTGTCAGCCTTCCATCTGTGCACAAACTTATCTCGTGCCCTCATTGGTCATGTGCGCGTTCGTGTGTGTTGGAGGAGGGGCTCTGTAAGGAAGTCTGAAGGAAGGGGCAGATTTTCTTCGGCTGCGTACTTTCAAATTCTAGCGCACTCGAGCTGGTTTCTCCATTCTTACCGACCCCACCTTTAATTGCTCCCATTCACTCAAAATAAGAATTTTTTGTAGATGACTAAATTACTAAAATGGTATGTTTTTTTCTCCATAAACAGCACTTTATAAAATGTGTGTCTAAAGTCTTTCTCACATCACACAGCTGTGCTTGTTCTCATCACAAACACATCTCTCTTTAGCAATCATTTTATCATTTTTCTCGCATCTTTTTATTAACATGAATACAAATCAGGAAAATGTCTCTATTAACTAACTCGTGCGTAAGTAGCAGCACACGATATTGACAGCATTTATAGTTCTGTACAATGTGTAATATTTAAAATACCCAGACATCTACAGTGTCTGTGATCAATATGAACATAGCTCAATGCAGAACAAATTCTGTGTGTGTGTGTGTGTGTGTGTGTGTGTGTGTGTGTGTGTGTGTGTGTGTGTGTGTGTGTGTGTGTGTGTGTGTGTGTGTGTGTGTGTGTGTGTGTGTGTGTGTGTGTGTGTGTGTGTGTGTGTGTGTGTGTGTGTGTGTGTGTGTGTGTGTGTGTGTGTGTGTGTGTGTGTGTAGCTCTGTTCTCTTGACCTATGCTCTCCCTCCTGCCATCCCTAATTGTAGCCCACAGTGACTGGTTCTTTCATCTAAGGTCACAGGTTCAGTTTCCTCTCTTCCTCTCCCTCCCTGT